>NC_057796.1:458923403-458957129 GCF_018294505.1 Triticum aestivum
ATAGCAGAAGGGTGACAACTTGATCTGATTGTAATCTGCCAATTGGTTTCTCTCTCGAACATTGTGTCTCTGTGCACAGTTGTAGTGACGATGACGCTGATCCCAGTGTGCCTCATTTTTACCGGCCTCATGTGATAGTTTTCACCCTGTTTTCTGTTAATTAATAAGGCAACCTTTTCTTTGTTACTACTAGTGAATCTGAAATCATTCAGGGCAGACATAAAATATATCACTTCAACCCAATTATCGCAGTAACTTTTTTAAAAGAAACTAGCTAGATGCCCGTGTGTTGCACGGAACATCAAGATGCATTTGTATCAGTAGTTTATCTTGTGAGAGAAAAGGATGAACCAGGGAAGGCCGTATTTGCGAACGTGGAGAGGGGTGTGGGTATATTTTTGCAAAATTGCCATAGTTTTCTTCCTATCCGTTAGATATAAATCCGACGTCCTATATTGCAGGATGGCACGCACAGCATCATCACCAACTCTATTTTCTACTTCCTCCGTTCCTAAATATTTGTCTTTTTAGAGATTTCAACAAGTGACTACATATGGAGCAAAATGAGTGAATCTACACTCTAACTATGTCTACATGCACATCCGTATGTGGTAGTCCATTTGAAATCTGAAAAAAAAACAAATATTTAGGAACGGATGGAGTATAAGAGTAGACATGGAGATATATCTCCAGCATGGTCTACAACAAAAATGTGCTGGACTGGTTTGCGCCGGATGCTCACAACGCGATGACATGAGTTCGAATTCTGTCTTTAACTTTAGATTTTTATATTATATATTACTTATTTAATATATACTTGTTTTGCTACTGTACTGATAGTGGAACCCACAGAGTACTTAGAATACAAGATTAAGGATGGACTTGTTTCTTTTTAACTTCCTGTACGAAGTTGTAGCCACCCTACAAGTCACGTGTACACTGTACATGCAATTAACTTTTTATAGAGGGACAATCATACACGCAATTAACTCAAATGGTTTGGCTGTCACTCTATTATTTCCAGCATAAGAGAATCTCCAACGGCAGCCGGCAAATTTCCTCCCGCTTCCTTCCGCGGAGGACGACATCAAACGCCAGTGGCATACATTTTCACAACTCTAACCAACCAGATGAAATTCGTGCAAACACGGACTGATTTCATATAAGCATGAAGGATTTCGTATAAAAAGCGGGATCTTCATATAAACATGATGGATTTCATTACATTTACATGAACTAAGCGGTGCCAGTCCTGGCTCTCTTGGTATAATTAATACACCCTCCGTCCGGAAATACTTGTTCTAGAAATGGATGTATCTAGACTTATTTTAGTTATAGATACATGATACGTCTCCAACGTATCTATAATTTATGAAGTATTCATGCTATTATATTATCCATCTTAGATGTTTTATATGCATTTATATGCTATTTTTTATGATTTTTGGGACTAACCTATTACCCTAGAGCCCAGTGCCAGTTCCTGTTTTTTTCCTTGTTTTTGAGTTTTACAGAAAAGGAATATCAAACGGAGTCCAATTGACGTGCCAATTTTTGATGATTTTTTATGGACCAAAAGAAGACCCCGGAGTAAAAGAGATGGGCCAGGAGAGTCCCGGGGCGTCCACGAGGGTGGGGGGCGCCCCGCCCCCCAGGCGCGTGGGCCTGCCTCGTGGACGCCTCGGGCACCTCCTTGACGTGAGACCGACGCCAAAAATTCCTATAAATACAGAAACCTCGGAAAATTAACCTAGGTCGGAAGTTCCGCCGCCGCAAGCCTCTGTAGCCACGAGAAATCAATCTAGGCCCTCTCTGGCACCCTACCGGAGGGGGCCATGATCACTGGTGGCCATGGAGGAGTATCCCGGAGAGGCCATCATCGCCATCAAGGCCAAGGACCAGAGGGAGAACCTTTCCCCATCTATGGGGGATGCCATGGAGGAGGAAGCACAAGGGGGAGAACCTCTCCTCCTCTCTCTTGGTGGCACCGGAGTGCCATTGAGAGGGGAATCATCGCGGTGGTGATCGTCGTCATCAACATCACCACCATCACCACCATCCTCACCTCTTTTACGCGGTCCACTCTCCCGCACCCCGCTGTAATCCCTACTTGAACATGGTGCTTTATGCCACATATTATGATCCAATGATGTGTTACCATCCTATGATGTTTTGAGTAGATATCTTTTGTCTTTCGGTTGATTGATGATCTAGATTGGTATGAGTTGTATGTTTTACTTTGATGCTGTCCTATGGTGCCCTCCGTGTCGCGCAAGCATGAGGGATTCCCGCTGTAGGGTGTTGCAATACGTTCATGATTCGCTTATAGTGGGTTGGTGAGTGACTGAAACAGAAACCCGAGTAAGGGGGTTGTTGCGTATGGGAATAAAGAGGACTTGATGCTTTAATGCTATGGTTGGGTTTTACCTTAATGATCTTTAGTAGTTGCGGATGCTTGCTAGAGTTCCAATCATAAGTGCATATGATCCAAGTAGAGAAAGTATGTTAGCTTATGCCTCTCCCTCATATGAAATTGCAATGACGACTACCGGTCTTGTTAACAATTGCCTAGGACAATTCCGCACACCGATCCACCATTATTCCACACTCGCTATTTATAATATTTAGTAATATATTCTAACTTTATGATAACAGAACCTACTTTTATATTTTAGCTCTTCGATACCATGCAAAGTTATCCTCTTCATACCCACAACGTAGTTTTATTTCTCGTTTCTAGTTGGAAGCAAACGTTCGGTGCACGTAGATTCATATCAGTGGCAGACAGGGCTTGAGAGACTATTGATCTTACCTTTATCTCCTTGTGGGTTCGACACTCCATACTTATCACTTCCACCTTTGGAAATTGCTACGATGATTCCCTGCACTTGGGGATTGTCAAGCTCTTGCCGGGGAGCAATAGCGTGGGGTTGATATTCTCGTGTGTGCTTGTTTGCTTTCTTCACTAAGTAGATTTTGTTTTTCCTTTCTGTTTCTGTTTAGTTGTGGGTGAAACATACAAAAAAATAGAAGAATGAAAATACAAAAAAATTACTTGCCTCTCATGCCTAAAAAGTTTTTCAAAAAAGAGAAGTGATTGGAAAGTTTTGCATTGAAGAAGTGATGGTCGACCTTGAGCAGTTGTGTTCATAATCACGGAAACAATGTAGAATTTTTCATGGAAGTTTCTCTGTAAATAATTATCCCCTTGTGTATATCCATTGTATTATAAAAATAATGTGCCAAGCTTTGGTTCTAGGATGATTAGATTGCTTGTTTACTCTGTGCAGAACAAAAACAGAAACTTTGTCTATAGTGCGTGAATTTACATTTTTTTACTGGAAAGTCAAATGGGTCTAATACGTTCTGAACATTAATTCTGTACAAATTTTTCAAGTTGTCAAATTTATTTCATAATTTTTGGAGTTACAGAAGTTTGCTAAACTTCCAGATTACTACAGACTGTCCTGTTTTTGACAGATTCTGTTTTTCGCGTGTTGTTTGCTTATTTTGATGAATCTATGGCTAGTATCGGGGGGTATGCACCATAGAGAAGTTGGAATAAAGTAGGTTTAACACCAATATAAATAAAGAATGAGTTCATTACAGTACCTTAAAGTGGTAGTTTCCTTTATTACACTAACGGATCTCACAAAGTTTTTGTTAAAGTTTTGTGTGGATGAAGTGTTCAAAGATTGAGGAGCTATCAATATGAGAAGAATAAGAGAGGCAAGAGTTCAATCTTGGGTATTCCCAAGGCACCCTAAGTAAATATTTCAAGGATACTCAAGCATCTAAGCTTGGGGATGCCCCGGTTGGCATCCCATCTTTCTTCTTCAACAATTATCGGTATACCTCGATTTTTGTTTTGTTCACATGATTTGTGTCCCTTGTGTTTTTCTTTTTTTAAGAACCATGCTAGTATGAGATGTCCCTCCATCAATTTATATAATACTTCATGTGCTTCACTTATATATCTTTTAAGTATGATCTTATAGAATTGCTCTTTGTGCTCCACTTAAATCTTTTGAGTATGGTTTTATAGAATGCTTCATGTGCTTCACTTATAAATTCTGAGCTTGGATATTGGTTAGCATATATTAATTGTAGAATGCTCCATGAACTTCACTTATATCTTTTGGAGTATGAATAATACTATCATCGAAAGCAGGTTTGGAAGAGTGTCTACTTTAGGAACTAGTGATCCCGCTATTCCGAATGAGAAGAATTTTGCTTATGTGGAGAGTAGAAAAATTTCTATGCTTGTAGATCATGAAAATAATGCTTTATGTGATGGCTATATTGTTAAATTAATTCATGATGCTACTGTAAGTTATTATTCGGGAGGAATATATGCTTGTAGGAGTTGCAATAATATCAAGTTTCCTCTCTATGTGCTTAAAGTTTTGAAGTTATACTTGTTTTGCCTTCCTATGCTAGTTGATTCTTGTTCCTATAAATTTTGTGCTCACAAAATCGCTAGGCATAGGAAGTGGGTCAGATTTAAATGTGCTTGTCATATTCTTCATGATGCTTTTTTTATGTTTCAATTTTTATCTTTTATGTGAGCATCATTGAAATCATCATGACTAGCTAAAAGGAATTAAAGAAAAGCGTTTGTTGGGAGACAACCCAATATTTACCCTTACTGTTTTTGTGTGTTTACATGACTAAGATACTGTAGTAATCATGTTTTATAGCTTTTGTTTCAATAAAGTGCCAAGTAAGACCTTTGGGAAGACTTGGGTGAAAGCTAATGTGATCTTGCTGTAAAAAAAACAGAAACTTTTCACTCACGAGATTAGCTGTAATTTTTTACAGAAGAGTGATTTTGAGTTGATTCTTTTTGCAGAAAATTAATAGAGATATTCCTCACGTCTACAAATTTATTTCATAATTTTTGGAGTATCAGAAGTATGGTTTATGTTCAGATCCTTACAGACTGTTCTGTTCCTGACAAATTCTGTTTTCATTGCATAGTTTGCTTGTTTTCTAGTTTCTATGACTTATATTTCTCAATATAAATTGTAGAAATGATATGGTAAAGTAGGCATTGTGTGAGAACAATTATGAACCTTGTCTTTGACAGTACCAAATTGAATGGTTTACTCTTTATCATACTAACCTATCTTACGAAGTTCCGTTAAGTTTTGTGTGATTGAAGTTTTCAAGCTTTGGGTGAGATATCGATATGAGGAGAATAAGGAGTGGAAAGACCCTAAGCTTGGGGATGCCCGGGGCACCCCAAGGTGATATTCAAGGAAGACTCAACCGTATAAGCTTGGGGATGCCCCGGAAGGCATCCCCTCTTTCGTCTTCAAAACTATCGGTATACCTTACTCGGAGCTATATTTTTATTTGTCACATGATATGTGTTTTTCTTGGAGCGTATTTTCAATTTTAATTGCTGTTTGAATAAAATCAATGGATCTGAATTATTAAATAAAAAATAATCCTTCCATGGCTAGTTAATTATTTGACTACTCAGTGTCCTTCACTTATATCTTTTGGAGTAGTTAGTCATTTACTCATGTGCATCACGTATATCCTATGAGTAAATGGTTGAATGAATTAAATGTCATAAATCTGAATTTATATATGTTTCATATGCTTACAACATGGGGAGTAATGACTTCACACATAATAAGTATAGGTAGTAAACTCATTGAAAGTTAGCAAACGTAGAATTGGTCACTTGAACAATTCATGAAAGAATATTGAAGGAAGAGAGATTTCACATATAAATATACTATCTTGGACATCTTTTTTAATTGTGAGCACTCATTAAATATGACATGCTAAAAGGTTGATGTTGGACAAGGAAGACAATGTAATGGGTTATGTTTTCTTATATCCGAAATAAAGTATATTGTCTTGGATCATCCAACATGTTGAGCTTGTTTTTCCCTCTCATGCTAGCCAAATTCTTTGCACCAAGTAGAGATACTACTTGTGCTTACAAACATCCCTTAAAACTAGTTTTACCATGAGAGTCCACCATACCTACCTATGGATTGAGTAAGATCCTTCAAGTAAGTTGTCATCGGTGCATGCAATAAAAATTGCCCTCTAAATATGTATGATCTATTAATGTGGAGAAAATAAGCTTTATACGATCTTGTGATGCGGAAGAAATAAAAGCGACAGACTGCATAATAAAGGTCCATATCACAAGTGGCAATATAAAGTGACATTCTTTTGCATTAAGATTTTGTGCATCCAACCATAAAAGCGCATGACAACCTCTGCTTCCCTCTGCGAAGGGTCTATCTTTTACTTTTATCTTCTACCTTATGCAAGAGTCATGGTGATCTTCACCTTTCCTTTTTACATTTTATCCTTTAGCAAGCACATTGTGTTGGCAAGATCCTGATATATATATCCAATCGGATGTAAGTTATCATGAACTATTATTGTTGACATTACCCTTGAGGTAAAAGGTTGGGAGGCGAATCTGTAAGCCCCTATCTTTCTCTGTGTCCGATTAAAACTTTGAACCCATAAATATCATGTGAGTGTTAGCAATTGTGAAAGACTAAATGATAGTTGAGTATGTGGAGTTTGCTAAATCAAATCTCTGACATAGACCCTTCCTGGAAATAAGATGAATTGCAATTTTTTGATGACTAAGAGCACTGTTTGTTAGTTTTGAAGAAAGTTTATGATCAATACTTTGACATGTGAATAGCTTGTTACTTGATCATGAAAAGTTTTATGAGATGAGCTACTGTTATGACATATAATGATGCTAGAAAAAGTGATTGAAATTATCATTGATCAAACTTGTGCACCTGCTAGCATTCACACTTCATAAATTATTTCTTTTATCATTTACCTACTCGAGGACGAGCAGGAATTAATCTTGGGGATGCTGATACGTCTCCAACGTATCTATAATTTATGAAGTATTCATGCTATTATATTATCCATCTTAGATGTTTTATATGCATTTATATGCTATTTTTTATATTTTTGGGACTAACCTATTAACCTAGAGCCCAGTGCCAATTCCTGTTTTTTCCTTGTTTTTGAGTTTTACAGAAAAGGAATATCAAATGGAGTCCAATTGACGTGCCAATTGTTGATGATTTTTTATGGACCAAAAGAAGACCCCGAAGTAAAAGAGTTGGGCCAGGAGAGTCATGGGGCGTCCACGAGGGTGAGGGGCGCCCCCCCCCCAGGCGCGTGGGCCTGCCTCGTGGACGCCTCGGGCACCTCCTTGACGTGAGACCGACGCCAAAAATTCCTAAATACAGAAACCTCAGAAAATTAACCTAGATCGGAAGTTATGCCGCCGCAAGCCTCTGTAGCCACGAGAAATCAATCTAGGCCCTCTCTGGCACCCTGCCGGAGGGGGCCATCATCACCGGTGGCCATGGAGGAGTATCCCGGAGAGGCCATCATCGCCATCAAGGCCAAGGACCAGAGGGAGAACCTTTCCCCATCTATGGGGGAGGCCATGGAGGAAGAAGCACAAGGGGGAGAACCTCTCCTCCTCTCTCTTGGTGGCACCGGAGTGCCATTGAGAGGGGAGGAGATCGTCTTCATCAACATCACCACCATCATCACCATCCTCACCTCTTTTACGCGGTCTACTCTCCCGCACCCCGCTGTAATCCCTACTTGAACGTGGTCCTTTATGACACATATTATGATCCAATGATGTGTTGCCATCCTATGATGTTTTGAGTAGATATCTTTTGTCTTTGGGTTGATTGATGATCTAGATTGGTATGAGTTGTATGTTTTACTTTGGTGCTGTCCTATGGTGCCCTCCGTGTCGCGCAAGCATGAGGGATTCCCGCTGTAGGGTGTTGCAATACATTCATGATTCGCTTATAGTGGGTTGGTGAGTGACTGAAACAGAAACCCGAGTAAGGGGGTTGTTGCGTATGGGAATAAAGAGGACTTGATGCTTTAATGCTATGGTTGGGTTTTACCTTAGTGATCTTTAGTAGTTGCGGATGCTTGCTAGAGTTCCAATCATAAGTGCATATGATCCAAGTAGAGAAAGTATGTTAGCTTATGCTTCTCCCTCATATGAAATTGCAATGACGACTACCAGTCTTGTTAACAATTGCCTAGGACAATTCCGCACACCGATCCACCATTATTCCACACTCGCTATTTATAATATTTAGTAATATATTCTAACTTTATGATAACAACACCTACTTTTATATTTTAGCTCTCCGATACCATGCAAAGTTATCCTCTTCATACCCACAACGTAGTTTTATTTCTCGTTTCTAGTTGGAAGCAAACGTTCGTTGCACGTAGAGTCGTATCAGTGGCAGATAGGGCTTGAGAGAATATTGATCTTACCTTTAGCTCCTTGTGGGTTCGACACTCCATACTTATCACTTCCACCTTTGGAAATTGCTACGATGATTCCCTGCACTTGGGGATTACCAATACATACAATTTATCCATTCTTAGAAAAAAAAATTCCCGCCAACTTGGAGAGGAAGTACATAATCTAAATGGCCGCCCTCGGATCCCTTTGTCTTCCTCATGTCCGGCATACACTTTGCGGGGTCGACGAAGGTCCTCGGAAGAGACGAAGAATCAAATAAACCACCTGAATGCGCAGTCGTCGCCTCGA
The DNA here is from genome assembly GCF_018294505.1 of Triticum aestivum. Lineage (NCBI taxonomy): Eukaryota > Viridiplantae > Streptophyta > Magnoliopsida > Poales > Poaceae > Triticum > Triticum aestivum. Next base: position 458,932,009 of record NC_057796.1, read on the forward strand.
CGGTGGCCTTCATGGGACCCAAGTGGCGGCGGCCTCCCGTGTTCTACTTCTCCTCGATGATGGCGGCGAACACGGAGAAACTGGCCACCGACTCGTCGCTCTCCACGCACCCGGCTTCTGTCTCTGCCTTGATGGCGCTGCCGCAGGCACGGGAGGCGCGCCCACAGACACGGGAGGCGCGGCACTGCAGACACTGGTGGCGCCGTACGACGCGGCAGCGACGATGCCCGTACCGGTGTGCTCGCCGCCGTGCCGGCGTGGAGCAACTCGCCACTCATCATCGAGCTGAACTGGAGCGGCGAGTTGCTGAACCACGCGCCTGCTTGGGGCGGCAACTGGCTCCGTCGGGCCAAGCAAGGTTGGTGAAGCATCGAGCGGCCTCGCCCATATCCGGAGGGCCCAGCGGGCTAGCCAGCCGGGTAATATGCCGGAGAACGGCTCCTCGGAAGCCATCGGAAGAGTGGATAAAATGGTGAAGGAGGAGATGGGGGAGCGGCGGAGGGGTGCAATTCTTGCCCGCTGTCTATCTGGCCTCGTCTAAATAGAGGGCGGACAGTAGTAGCTCGGCCGGCGTCTGGCCTCGTTTAAACTAAGGGCAGACGGGAGGAGCTCGGCCGGTGTTGCATTTAATTCGGGCCCGCTCATGAACGGACGTGTAGCCGGAGTAGGTTTCTCGGTTTGCATGCAGGTTTAATGGATGAGTTTGATGGAGGCGAGGAGGCGTGTTCAGCCGGGCGTGCAGCGGGCGGCGCAGTACTATTCGATTTGACAGCGGGCGCCGTAGTTCCCGATAAGGAGGGAGGGAGTGTCGGTTCCTGAAATGTTTAACGGCCAATGCATCCTCCTTCAATTAATGCATGAGGGAAGTAATGGGAGGAGGACCGGGAAAAGAGGCTGCACGATGTGAATGCAACGCAGTTTGCCCTCATATAAAGGCGCCCCTCCATTCCAATGCATCTACCACATCGTACGCACCTAAGCATTTGCCTAAGAACCTACACTAAGCGCAAAAGAGCTCACTCCAGACCCATGGCGGCGATGCGCGCGAGCGGCCAGCGGCTGTGCCAGATGGTCTACGACGTCGTCCTGGGGCATGGCACCGAGGATCGTCTCCAGGCGGTGTTGGAGACCTGCTGGTGGATGGCCGCCGTCGATGCCAACTACGACTCTCAGTTGGACCAGATGATCGTTGCCACCACCAACAAGTTCACCGTCCTCAAGAAGCTCGCGGACGACATCGCCGTAGTCCTCCAGCCCTCGCGCCCGGGCTCCTCATTGCCTGCCACCCTAATCGGCCTCAATGGTCGGAACCTCTTTCAAGCACTAGTGGCCCTGCGATTGCCCGCCGACGCCACGAAGAATGTCCACCTGGAGGTCGCGCTCACCGCGAGGCGCCTCGCCCTGCAAGAATTCGTCGACCTACACCATCCACGTGTACGAGCAAATCGTGTACATAGGTATCTACAAAGCCAGTGAGGACACTACGACGTTGGCCTTCCTCAACCGGCTGGAAGCCTTGGATGCCTTTGCTGAGAAGCACCTCGACCTCACCACAAAAGCCGCCGCTCCTTAGCCGTCGGTCGGTGGCCCGACGCACTAAGTCCAGGAGGAGGAGGTCGTACGTTGATGGATGCATCTTTCTTCTTGCCTTCTGTAACCACCACTGCGATCGCAGCATCATCATGGCCTTAATTCTTATTGTGCTGTTGCATTCTCGTTCCAGTCAATACCGACATGTGTGATCCCTTTGCTTAATTATATGCATCACTGTAACTAGTAGTCCATCCGTCAATTAATAAGTTGTGCTTACCTTTTCCATGAACTTCGTGCAACACGCGGGCATCTTGCTAGAAACACTAGAACACGTCAGACCACGTGTGACCAAACCGACGATGTGCCAACCTAGCTACTACGTACCCTGCTTATCTGGCGGAAATAGCCCCGCCCTAGCGTTTCCAATCGTTATTTCTATCTATCGATCGTGCCAAGGAGCAGAACCAAAATGTTACAATTTATACACGTTTCTCTACTCCTACTCCTATAAAAGACTCAGTTGGTGATGGTGGTGTGACTGCCATCCGTCGTTTCTGACCATTAGATCTGCATCTAACGGCTGTGAGGTAAGTTGTGGCATTTTTGCAACAATAGCCCACTTCTCTGCTCCAATTTGCAGAAAACCCCTTATTATCTTGAAAGCAAGCACATCCCTCCCTCACCTCATCAAAACAGCCTGAGAAATATATTTTGAGTGAAAAGTACTCCCTCTGTTCCTAAATATTTGTCTTTCTAGATATTTCAATAAGTGACTACATACGGAGCAAAATGAGTGAATCTACACTTCAAAATATGTCTATATAATCCGTATGTGATAGTCCATTTGAAATCTCTAAAAAGAAAAATATTTAGGAACGGAGGGAGTAATATATTAGGAGTATATCAAAACAAGAGTGATTTCTTTCAAGTTTGTGAACAAGTACTACTATCTACTACTTTGGATCCGTCGCAACGCACGGGCACATTGCTAGTGAAAGGAAAAGGCCTGCCGCGTTCGCGTCGCACTCCCCCCAAACACGCCCGGGAATCGGGAGTACTCCATGGACCGTCCGGCACGACACATAGCTTAGGGAAGGCGTGTTGCCTAGCATTTTCACTTTCGTGTGGGACCGCCGTTGAGCAAACCGACTATTGGCAAACCGCACCCCGCCCGCCGCCGGGTTGGAAAACAGAAACGTGGGGAAGATCTAGCTGTAGCACGGAAGCCAAGAAATTTGGTGTAAGATGGGGCTCGTTGATAGAGTAGGATCATTTCGTACTACTCTACTCCTACTAGTACCAAGTTTGTACTATACAACTAGTACTACCACTATACAACTAGTAGGTACGTGCACGGCACAGCATCGTAGGAACAAAAAATGGGAAGATCTTGTTTTGGGTGATTTATCTTTTTTTCAGTCAACGTAGTATGAATAATATGATGTGGGCGGCACCCATGAAGCTTATGTGGCTTGGTTGCATGGCTACGAAAGGTTAGATAAGAATAAATAGATAATGTGTTTAGAGTGCACTCCACTAAACATATATACTTTGGATCCATTGCAACGGGCCGGCACATCTATATCTATACCCCCTATATAGTGTGTGAATAACTTTGAAAGTTGGTCGTTGGATGAAGCGAATCCGACGGTACAAAGATAGCAAATCCGAGCACTACTGGCCGTTAGATATCATCTACATTCCACCAGATTCTGCCACATGTAGAATCTAGAAGACTCCATGGTTGAACTTCATTCATGACTAACTTTGCCACAACTAAGCTTAGGCAAAGTGTGTCTGCCACAAAAAATGTGGCTAACAAAATGGCCACCACAAGTGTGGCAAGATTTGGCAAGAAGTTGAGTCTATGACATGTGGACCATGTAGCTAGAAAAGTGTGGCAAGCCACAAGTGTAGCAATGAGCCAAACACATGCATGCTGTGTTTGGTAGGGTGTATGAAGGGTGCATGATCCCAAGAGTTCGCTTCTCGACCCACTTTTGGGTGTTTGGTAGAGTGTATGGAGGGTGCATGAGTCCACACTAGATTAGCACAAATACACTAGAAGCATGCATGAAGAGAGCATACATGAATAGGGGTGTTGAGTTGAGCATGCATGAAGAGGGAACAACTATGCTGAGATGAGAATGCAACCAAACACACTTGTGGCACGCCTAAGCTTAGGCGTGGCAACCTTAGGCTACAAACCAAACATCTATACCCCTATGTAGTGTGTGAACATAATTGGTTTGATGCCAACAATTGGCATTGCCAATATTTGGCAAGCCAACATTTGGCAAAATCAAAATTTGCCAAATGTTGGCAACTTTTTGTGAGGTTGAGAAGAAAAGTTGGCCGTTGGATATCATCTACATTCCACCAGATTTTGCCACATGTAGAATCTAGAAGACTCCACATGTAGAAGCATAATGCACAAACCACCAGAATCGCATGCATGCAATGCACGTGTACCTTACTAGTAGTTGGTAGTAGTAAGAAACGAATTCTGGGTTTGGCACGAGCTCGTACTGCGGGAGCACCACAAGGCCTGCCGCAGGAGTTACATTTCCCTCTCGGGGCCCACGGGACCGAACTTCAGTGGCTTAGTGCCCGGCCGATGAGTCAATGACATGTGGACCTTAAATGCGGGTTGCCCACATGTCATTCTCATGGTGGTGGTGTGGTTCGCGACTCACTCGTTCGAGATGAACCGGCCGGTGGTGGCGTGGCCGTGGCAAGGGTGCCACCGCTGGGCGTCAGGGCGTTACGAGGCGTAGATGGCCACACCGGCGGGTACTACCTGTAGTACAGAAGTACTCCAGCTAAGGATTGATGCCCGGGACGAAATGTGTCACAACCGCTGGATGAAAATTCGATGGTGCGGGAGTATGGATCAGAGCACAGCAGCGGAGGAGGCAAACCACGTCCAATCCGGTGTGGCTGTGGTAGAAAGTTGATGGTCGCCGCAGTTCAGCTGGCCCGCATGTCATGCACACAAAGGCAGAGGAGCGGTGGGGCTGAGAGGGATGAGGCGCATGTCGGGGGGATGACGATCCCCTGACGTGAACAATCCTACCATTTTATCACTGACATGCGGGACTCGCAAGTGTGGGTTCCACCAGTCAGCAAAGGAAAGGCAGGATAAGGCAGTGATAGCCACGTCAGAGGATCCATGTCAACGTCGGGGGACGTCGTGCTTACAGGTAGGGTTGGAGCAGCGTCGTGGGAATCGCGTGTGGGTGTGGCAGTGGTAGAAACAAGAAACATGATGGTCGCCGTGGTTCAACTTCCATGGACAAGCTGTCATGTCTGCTGACACATGTATAGCAAAACAGAGTGTTTATATTTCAATCACGTGAACAAGTATTATTCTACTACTTTGGATCCAGTGCAACGCACGGGCCAGCACATTGGTAGTAGTAGTGTCTATCTCTATCTCTAGAGGCCTTCCCTCGTTCATCCTTTTCTCTCACAAGATAAACTACTCATACAAATGCATCTTGATGTTCCGTGGAATGCACGAGGATGTTTCCTTGGGGGTCTCTCCAGCGCGGCGTGGCCGTAGTTGCAAGTTGACGCCCCTTGAGATGCTGACGTTGAGGGGCACTCGGATTTCCTCTGATGAGCAGGTAAGATGAGTTTGATCACGTAGTAAATGCATTGTAAAGACTACTTCCGTGTCCATTTCCTAATTTTCCCTCTGCCCACTGTTTCACAGGTTAGGCTCGGTGTGAGTGGAGATTGGCTTGCATATGTATGGGAGGGTACCAACATCAATTTGCACAACATTTACAACGGTGACACCGTTCCCTTAGAACCTTTGTCCAACATTGGGATCAGCCATGCAATGGGCCACCGCATGAATTGGTACAATAGAACCATGGTGAGATTATATAAGATAGCACGAACCTTGCACATGGCGGTCAAAGGTGGACCATGCTGTCTGCGGCCGATTTGTTGCCCTACGAGTACGAAGACGTTGTGCTCCTTTCTAACCGCATCTTCGCGGTGACAAACTAGGGGACTTGTTTTGTATGGGACACATCCTACAACATACTCCCTCTCTCATAGTTTATTTTTTTTGAATCTTTTCATTTTATAAGTATCAAATTCAAATTTAGAGGGGCAGTGGGGCCGAGAGGGGTGAGTCGCAGGTCGGGGGACGTGTGGTGTCATGGGTTCGTGCGGCGTTGTGGTAATCGCGTGAGGCTGTGGTAGAAACTTGATGCTCGCCGCATTTAAGGTGGCCCACATGTCATGCACACAAAGGCAGAGGGGCGGTGCGGCCGAGAGGGGTCAGGCGCACGTCGGGGGACGTGGTGCCGTGGGTTGGAGCAGCGTCGTGGGAATCGCGAGTGGCAGTGGATGAAACGTGATGGTCGCCGTAGTTGAACTTCCATGGACAAGCTGTCATGTCTACGGACACATGCATTGCATACCGATCACTGGAAGGAGTAGTAGAGAAAGCTAGGCGGATAAATAGTTCCTTGTAGTCAAGCGTACCCATGCTACTACTTGTTCCAAATACATGCACACCATCGAAATAGTCCATCTATATCAATATACATAGAGAGGGAATATTTTTTTTACAAGAGAGGAAATAGTTCATCCATCCATAATGCCCAGCTGCTGGTGCGGCTTCTTCTTCTTCTTCTTCTTCTTCTTCTTCTTGTTCACATTTTCTATGGGAGACGGCTTCGCAATAAGCTCTCTGGACCTTGCAGCTATCTCAAAACTCACACAGGCATCGAGGGCAGCATATTTTATCCGGTCGTACGTCAAGGGATAATTCTCCCATCCAGACGACCTTAATGCCAGCGTCTCGTCACCCTTCTGAAGATTTGTTCCTAGCACAAAATTTGCTACGTCGAATAGGAATGGTGTCGGTTTATCACAATCTTCTACAGGAATTTTTATTTTGGTTTGTAGGTCAGCGATGCTTTTCAAATCAAGGTTGTACGGCTCCAACTTCTGTTTGTCCCCTGTGATGGCTGCCGCACAGAAGTATATGTCCTCCTGAGACAAGAAATCATGAAGCTCACCTGGTATGGAAGGCGCGTGTATGATGTGGTACACAAAAACATCATCTTCGAGGCACAGCTGAAGGACGGCAGCGCGTTGGATCTTCCTAGTGGCACGCTCCATGTACTCTGCGGCGAGACCGATTACATTCATCTCCACCTTTTGGAGGGAGTTGGATACATTGTTGATCCACTTCCGAACAACCCTTGGGTGGTCGGTGACTGTGGAAACTATGCTCAACGAGCTTTCGACGAGGACATGTTGGACGCTAAAAACCTGCATTTCGATCTCTTTCGCCATTTGGAACCGCTGGACTGGAGGGCTATGGCTTGGAGAATTAGGATTAGATGGCTAGTCTAACTGAAGAAGATGATTATTTATAGGGGCTTCAGAATTACTCCAGGAGGATGTGAAGAGGTTAAAACAATGTGAATGCATTGTGGTTTGGATGCAAATGAAGGTCATGGAGTAGTTAAAAAGCCAAGCAAAATCGGTTCCTGGTGGAGAAGTAAATGGGAGAAGCTATGCGCATGCATGAGGAGAGATGTGGTGGGTTGACTACTGCATGCCATGGATTGGACGGGCTCTTCGGTTTCCTTTTCTCTCTCCCACGCGCACAGAATGGCCCACTTGAATGCTGCAGTTTATTGGCTGGAGTCTGGCTGTAGCTGCTCATGCATACGCTAATTAATGCTGTGAATGCGGGGCATGGAGGGAAATGGGCGCATGCAAAAGGGTATATACGCAGACTAATTAGAGAAATACTGAAAAAAGTTATGCGCAGACAAAAGAGGACCGGAGGGAATACTACTCATGTTCCTGCTACGGTTAAGGAATATGCGGTTATCCTCAAAAAAGAGAAGTCCTTCTTCGCGCTTCCGCATGCACGAGAATTTGGTTCTGCTCGCAATATGGATGATAGCTGGAGGATGAAGTGAACCTAGAGGCATGCTAGCACGGGAGTACTACTCATGTTCCTACTACTCCTACTAGTAGTAGTAGTAGTAGTACAACTTTGGTACACTTGATGGTCAAAATACTATTATTCATCCGGTCCTCATAGTGAAGTGACAAGACCCTGCGCCCGAGGTGACACCAGTCCAGGCGGCGTGTCCGGGTTACCAAAGTCAGCCTCACCTTGTGCACTGTGTAGTCACTGTCACCGCCGCTGTATAGCATGCCTCGCCTCGTCTCCCTCTCCCCTAGCACCACTCCATCTCCATCTCCGTCTCACCGGAGATCCTAAGGCCACTCTTTATCATCTCACTGTGCCCCCGCGTACCCTCGCCTCGCTCGCCTCCCCCAGTACCACTATTCCCTCGCTAGCCGCTCCAGCACCGACAACCTTATCCCCCGTAAATCAAGCCCCCCAAAACCCCACCTTCCAAACTCCACCATGGCCAAACGCGAACCGCGTAGGATCCATATGAGCGGCGATTGGAGCAATCTTCCCAGTGACGTCCTTGACCTCTGTTGTTCGTGTATGGATATGTTGAGCGCCCTGCGGCTGGCTGCATGCTCGAGGGGCATGCACAGGGCCATCATCGAAGCAAGGCCAAAGCTTTTCAAGACACCCTGCTTGCTACTATCTGGTCTTGCGAGATTGGCCCACCATGATACGGAGGCGTACATGATGCCCCTCGACTTCAATGCGATCTCCATTAGCCGAAACTTCTTTGCAGGTATGTAGTGGGTCGTCGTACATCATTTCCCTCGACTTCGATCCGATCACCATCGCCTGAAACTTCTTGGCAGGTATGTACTGGGTCGGCATGAACTCCCACTAGATGGCTGCCTTTAGAGAAGACGGTAAAAAGTTGGTGCTCGTGAACTTCCAGACCTCCCACGAGATTATCGTTCCTCCGTTGGATTATATAGAGTTTTACTATCGTGGTCCTAGTCATCTAGATTACCATGTCAGTTGGACGGACCTTGTTTTGCAGAAGATTGTAATCTGCCAAGTGCCCACACGACATGCGAATTATGCAGACTTCAAGCTAATTGCCTTGTTCGACCGTGGACTCGCCTATCTTTACGCCGGTGCCTTCTTTAGCTGGAGACAACTCAGCTCACAGTGGATCATTGTCAAAGCTGATACACACTTATGTGATGCTATTGAACACAATGGCATCATCTACGCGATCGACAAAGCAGATGGCACCACGTATTGCTGGGACGGCGCATGTAAGTTGTTTCCGTCTCATGTTAATGATGACGCCATGACACTGCTTGAACTTTTTGTGATGGTTGGCATATACCTGTTTGAGCAGAATTTGAGTAGAAGTATGGCAATGTATTAGAGACACCGTAAATCAGCTATATTTGGAATGAGTTAATTCATGCGATTGTGATCATGTCATTACAGCCAATTTGTACCCCTGAATAATCAAACGGTTAGGAATATATGGATATTCTCCTTATTTTACAGTAATATATGTACTACTACTAAATGTGAGTGTGTATCAATGGCCATGTTAGTTTCCTCATTTTCATGATGTAGAAACATGCACCACACTGTTGGTTTCATCTAACCATACATTAGGGAAGTAAATGTGCATATGGAGAACTCTATATTTGGAAGTAGTGAAATCCTGTAGTGCTTACCATGCGTACATACCTATATTCGCCCTTCAGCAATCAATGGCTAGAATAATATCCTCACAAAAAAAATTCCCACAGATCACGAGTATATAACGATGCATGGTCTGTTAGTTACCTTGAAGAATTTGTTTGTGAGGACAGAACATGATTACATAACATGCATGACATGGTAGTTTCCTGTGAAGAATCAATTGCGAGATAACTTGAGTATAACCATGCATGGCACTTCTATATTTTCGAACCCAGTATACATTTCCCTGTATTTTCCTCCCAGTTCCAACAGGGACATAAATCAATGTTGTTTCTTGCATTATCCTACTCATACTCTAAACAATGCTAATCTTACATTAACAATGCATGTCCTTTTTGATATGATGCAGTGTCCCTACACTTACTGCCCTTTGTAATCACACCACCTTTGCCAAAAACAGGGAAGCACAACTGGTTCCTCGCTCGATCAGACGACGGCAAAAGACTGATGATCATTCGGACACATGAGCCAGAAAAGTTATATTGCAAAAACCCCAATGTATACAAGCACCGTGAAATACGTGAGTATCCGGACAGTGGCTGTTACGTCTATGAGAAGGATACCAGCTTGTTGGGGCCTTCAGGATTTTTTAGTTGGAGGTGGGTAAACAGCCTTGGTTCACACTCTCTATTTCTCGGACTCAATTATCCGATTAACGAGGAGATCACTGTTGGCAAGGACCTTGATGGAAGAGAGGCTCTGTTTTCTATGGAAAACTATGTCTACACGGCGAGCCCTAGGAGTTCGGGAGCAAACTCCCTTGGTTGTCAACGATACAGCCTGCAGCCAAAAGAAGGTGAGAATGACAAAGGCATCCAGATTAACTTTGATCCTTGGATGTCTCAATTACGACAGGCAGTGATGTGGTTCAAGCCTTCAGGTTGATAGGTAATTGGGCTGTTGCGTCGAAAGGGTGGAGTACTGGTGTCTCCAGATCATTGGTCGCTGAAGGGGGCTGCAAATTCTCTTCGAACGAGTTTGTTGTCTTTGCTGCTTGTTCTTGATGGGTAGTTCTTTCTTTTGTTATGCATATTCCTTGTCATTTGGTCATCCTTGTCTGTGTCACTCTTACTATGTAAGAGTTGCCTCTGTTTAGAATGTCATTCTCGTCTGGATCACGAGAGTCTGAGCGCTGCAGATGGGTGCGTTTTGGTGGTGTAGCAAGACTTTTTATGAACTATCATATCTTGTTGTTTATGTCAGTAGTAGTCACTAGTCAGTGTTTGAATGTTGTATATATCGTTGTTTCAAACTGTTTCTTCTCTCGAACTACTGGTGGGCTAAATGAGGGCATCACCATTCTCCAGTGTTTAGAGTGTATCTCCTTTTTTCAAGTTATATAATTTGAGCTCAGTGTCTTTTCGATGATGTACACTTGTTTGGGCGAGTGAGGTGTCGTTGAATATGGGCCGAGTAGTAACGCAATGCCAAATAGGTCAATTATGACTCTCAGGCCGGGCTCTCAAAAGATCCTCAAAAAAAGGCCGGGCTCTCCAAAAAAGAAAGAATAAGGACTCTTAGGCCGACATGTGGCCGCAACCGGTGTTTTCATGTGCTTGCCCACCGAGAGCATATTGGCGCGTGTTCGAAATTCAAGCTACCTTTTCATCCCCAATCTCCCGCCCCTCCCCCACCTCTGCAATCTCGATTCCTACTCCAGTTCCGCCGGATCCCCCTCCAGTACCCCCAGTACTCAAGCTCACTATCATGTCGCCGGTCAACGCGGATCTCCGAGCCGAAAATCCTGAGGTCCGTCCTGCCTTCGGTCGCTGCGTGCTGTCGCTCAACAGTGGCATGGTGGCGCTTGACGACCAGTTTGCCGGAAAAGTGCTGATGGTAACCATCAATGGCGACCGGCCTCCCGTCTCACCGGACGACCTTGCCAAAGCTCTTGGCATTGCGCACGGCATCCAAATAAGTGACTTGCTCGTTGAAGTCTGTCCGGCACCGGCTGATTTCTTCATCAGGTTCCGGACAACTTTCGACTGCAGTGGTGTGTTCGAATCTTCCCGGCGTTTATGCTATGATGGCGCGCTGGTGAGCTTTGATCGATGGCACCCAGGATGGGGCTCCGTGCCCTCTGAGCTTGAGTGTTTAACAAAGCTTACCTTCCACGGCATGCCTCGACGTGCTTGGAACAGCAAGTCCTTGAATGAGCTTATCAACGACCTTGGAGGTGAGCTCGTAAGTATGTTTGTTCCTCCAAACAGCTGGGCTCTGATGGTTATGGCATGGATGAAGAAGCCGTCCACCATACAGAAGGTGATTGGTGTTGAGATGTGACAGCCTGATTTTGGCCCTTTCTTTTTCTTTTGTTTTTCTGAGGTTTTTGCTTGAGTTTTCTTTTTTCGTGGCTTTGTGGTCTGGAAACTGAAGAATATGCCCTCTTGTTTGTTTCAAGAGTGGCTTGTCATTCCCAAACCCTTCCCTAGACCCTATCATTTTCATCCTAGCCCACATCCCAATATTCTTTTCATTGGGAATATTCCTTTTCTATTAAAGGAATAACTCAAATTGCCCTAGGTTGTGAAGCAACCTTTATTTCCATCACTCCTAAAATTCCCAAATAATTCTCATAAATTGTTTGGGTCATATCTTTCTCAAATATGGCTAAAATATTTCATTTGTCATGTTTATCATCATGCTCAAATAATTCATTCCCTATTCTGCCCTAAATGGCACATTGTGAAGCAAGTGCTATTTTCCTTTTCCCAATTGACCTCAAACTCCTTGGACACCTTTTCCTGTCCATATCATTGCCACATGCCAAAATGCAACCTCATTTGCCTAGTAATTATTTAATTATGATTTTCGAAAGTTTCTATCCAGAAAGAAGCTTTATGAAGGAGGTGCAAGCTAGGCATATCCAAATGAGTTGTCATTTTGCATGATCCCTCATCTCATCATAGCCTAGCCCTCCACCAAAGTAGAGCTCATGTCATGCCTCCATGAGAGCTCATCTTCAATTCTTTGATTCTGTCCAAAATTTCAGTTTGTGAAGCAAGTATACTTTGTCTTGCTCCATTATGGCTACCAAATTTTCTAGGCCTTCTATTGTCCATATAACCTAGCTCCACCCATTTTGGGCATGGTTAATCAAGCCATTATTCCTCTAGAATTTTTGCAAGTTTCTATCCAGAGGAGATGTTTGTGAAGCAAGTACCAGTTTGGCTTGGCCAATTGGTATGAGACTTTTTGAGCATCTTCATAGGACCAAATGACTCTACCTTGCCCAATTTGAGCTCAATTTGACACTCCATGTGAGTGCACCTTCCTGATCTAGTTTCTGGACCAATTTGGTCAGTTGCAAAGCAACTACATTAAATCTTGATCCAAATCTTCTGAAAGTTACCAGGATGAAAGTCCTTCTTACTCTAAACCTCCCAGACAATTCCGTTTCTCCCAATCACCTTCCTGTTGATCACTAGTGCTCACCCAAGTTTACTGCAGTAAACTTTAGAGGGTGATTACAATTTAACCATAGCACTTTCACCGACTACCGCCGTAGTTGAGACCTACCCTGGAAGGACTTACCACTAGACAACACGCTCCAGCTCATTTCCCCCGCTACATGCCAGTGCACGCGGTGACCATGACAATGGCGTGCCTGTGCACGCGCTCTGTGTGCAGTGGCCGCGTCCAGTGGCTGTTTGTGCTGGACCCTCTCCTCCTCTCGCCGCCTTCGCGTGCATGAGCGTGTCCAGCAGCTAGCCCGTGTCATCGCCGTTCCCCTGGACCCCTCTCCCCCTCCGTCCGTTTCCTCACCGACGCTCGCCGCCGAACGCCCACAGGAGCACAGTGCCCCGACATGTTTTAATGGTGCTCGGCTTCTTCCTCTGCTCCCCGGTGTTGCCTACCCCTTTGTGAGCCCTGAATCAATAGCTCGTCGTGTTCCCACACCCTCCCGTGCTCGCTGGCCGTCGCCAGAGCCTCGGCCGGACGTGCCCGGCGGCACCTGAGCCCATCTCTCTCGCCCGCTGTCGTGGATTTGTCAAGGCAGATGTTCTAGTGTATGAAATTAGTCATGAGGCCAACGCATCTATGTGGTAGCTTGACAGGGGTTGAGCGGAATCGGGAGACGCAACACACAAGACGAGGATTTAGACAGCTTCGGGCTCCGGGAAACATCATCCGGTAATAACCCTACATGTTGTTTGTGGCTAGGTCTCATTGTCATCATGAGGGAGTCGCCGTAAACCGGCTCTCCTAGTTGTGTCTATCCCTAGAGATTGTTTCTTCTTGCTTGTTCCTCTTTGGGGAGCCCTGCCCCTCCTTATATAAGTTGAAGGGGCGGGTTACATGTGGAGTCCTATTAGGATTAGGACTAGTGTACCTTCTATTACAAACCGGATACAAGTCCAGGTCTTAACTCCTTGTAAGATAAATGTTCCTCACGCCTTTCCACTTAAACCGGCCCACCATAACATGAGCCGGCCTTCTGGGCCTTGGGCCTTTTCATCCGTCTGTTCCGCCCGCCAGGTTACCAGTGAGTCATAATGTTCAGGCAGGTTGCTTGTAAACCGTATGGTCAGTGCGGGTCGCCAGTGACTCGCCAAGTCTGGCCGGGTTATAGTTCCGGCCGGGTTACGCTGCAGGGTCTATCATCGACATTAGCCCCCAAGTTTAGCTTGGATTTATCCACGGTAAACTTATGCTACAAAATAAACACAAGAACAAATTTGACAGGTTGTGCTCCGGGTTAAGAATTCTGGTAAACCGGCACCTGAACACCCTTAAGTCTTTGTCATTTACTTCTTCTAGAAAATCTAGGTCAATAGACCAGCTTCATAATCAATTTGCTTGTAGAATAAATATTGTAAATAAAGAATCCATTTGAATCGGCCTTTAATGCTCTGACTTGACAAAAATATTGGTCTTCAAATATTCAACTGATATTCAGCCGGCTTGAAAATGTAGAACTTGCCAAGCTATGATTTCCAAAATCGGCGGGTTATAAAAACCGATAATTCTGAGTCATGATTGTTGCCAACACCGGTTCATGATATTTGATGACGCCGGGTTAAAATTGTTGCAGACACCGGGTCAATCTGGTTTATTCAAAACTGAGAATTTGAAGATTTTTCTCCCTTTTGTCCATATTACCTGTAGGCCCCAAGTACCGGGTTGTCATGCTTGCAACAACCTGGGACTTGTAATTGCCTTATGCTCATGAAAACTTCAACCAGTGTAGTCCCCAAGGGCCGGATCATTATGCTATAATGAGCAGGGACTTTGTAAATACGATCATGTAGACTTGAGCAGCAACGTGTAGCCCCCAAGGGCCGGCTCAGTAAGATAATATTGAGCTTGGGACTTTATACATACTTCATTGAAAAGAACATCATATGACATAACTCCACCATGGGGCTTGAACCCACGTCCACAAGGTTAAGAGCTTTGTGCTTTACTAACTGAGCAGTAGACCCCTGAATATAATGGATTAAGACTTGTGTACCTTGAATCATTGATAGGAGCAATTGGTAGCCCCCAAGGGCCGGCTCATTATGATGTGATGAGTTGGGTGTTCAATAAGGCCAGTAAAAATGACTTTGCATTAGCCCCCAAGTGCATGGCGCATGCTGGCAGTGACATGGGACTTGCATATTTGATGTAATCTCAGTTTGAATAATGTACCCCCCAAGTGCCGGGTCGTAAGCCTGCAGCGACTCGGGACTATTCCTTTGCAGAATAAATCATACCCATTGATAAAATAATATCCATTGCGCTGAAGCGACTTTGAAAACCTTAATCATAATATCGGTTATTGATAACCATAATAAAAATCCAGCCATGTTAGCTATTTAAAGATTTGAATAATATACCCAATGATTTATAAGCGCATGATTCCAATGGCGCAATCCAAATATATATATATACTCGCGACTTATAGTCCAAAGCCAGGCCGGGTTAATAAACACCGATGATTTATAATCATGCTTTATTCAACCTGTTTTTGCATACAACAAGTTTAAAGTGTCTTGGCGGTTTACCACCAGACGGGTCACAATGCCCAACATATAACCCAGGTTTATAACCAAGGCTACACTTAAGAATAATCAAATATGAAATATATCATACCTGTGACATTGAATCACATCATTGGTTTACCAACTTTTTGTAGTAAGGGTGATAACCCAAATCTTGAGTACTGATAACTCCTTCCATATTGTGCCGGTTTATGATAAAACCATACCGGGTTGTGATAAACACCGGATTGTTCATATATAACACTGGTGACTTCTAGTCAAAACCAGACCGGGTTAATAAGCGCCGGATTATAATTGATCATGTATTGACAACTTGTAGTTGAAAGTCAAGCCGACTTTAATGAACGCTGGTTATCAAAAACATTATAAATCTCATCAAAGGAGAAAAAACTTAGCAAATAAAAGCAGATGAAAACTTGTAGTCAAGGCTTTTCACGGGCTGCCAGGCCCCAAATTCGAGGCTTTTCATGGGCTGCCAGGCCACTGAGTTAAACCGTTTTACGAAGCCTTTTAAGATGGTCCTCAATCCTTAACCAATTGTTGTTTTAACTTGACAAGTTCAAGGTCTTATCAGAGTAACTTGTCAAAGTTCGACGGGTCATACCAGGTTTACCTGGGCGGAGTGACTTACTTAAAAAGGTAGGCTAACCCGGGGTTTTAGGTGTATACACCAGGCTTCCAAGCCGTGGCTTGATAGCCTATTACAAGTGTAGATTCTTTGTTCATTGCGACATCAAAGAATCCCCAAGTAACATTTTGAGCTGTCCTCAGTGGGTGCCTATGTTTGAGTTGTTCTTTTGCAACACTCTCTTTGGCCTCGAAGTAGTTTGGCTTTGAGCCGATCAAGAGGTGTGACTATGGTTCGAATACGACCAAGCCCCCAAGTGATTCTTTTTTTTATGGTTTTACAAGGCGGATCAATGAGCAAACAAGACTCCGCTGTATAAACAGAAGCCCCCATGTAATATTTTGAGCTGTGCTCAGTGGGTGCCTATGTTTGAGTTGTGCTTTTGCAACACTCTCTTTGGCCCCTGTTAACTTTTGTGATAACTCGAACTTTGCGAGAGATATTTGTTCTTGAACCGGATGTTAAACCGGATATTAAGAGCTTCAAAGCTTTGTGGGAGACATCTTTCCCTTGAACCGGACAGTAAACCGGATATTTGATAGCTTTAGTGAGATTGACTTCCCTTGAACCGGGTTTTAAGCCGGAATCCTTTCTGATGACCCGGAACTTCTTCATTGAGCCGGGATTTTGTAACTGTCATATACTTTCTAAGCCAAAAAAAATTCTGACGGCCTTTAAATTCTCATCAATATAACAGTAGCCTTCGGGACCGGGTTATCTTTCCCTCCATCGTCCTTGGGTTCTTAAATTTGCTGAAACTGGCAAGATTTGCTGAGTCATGTCATCGTAGCCCCCGAGTCTTAAGATGACTCTAGGAGTTGTCTTGAGATTCTCCATATTTGACCATAGCAGATGGTGTATATCATTGGTGTTGACAGCACGATCTGAATCCACAGATGGTTGAGGTGACCGCGGCGGGTTATAAACGATCTGTATGAGCCGTGTTAGCCACTTGGCCAATGGTTCCTTCCAACTTGTTATTTAAAGTTAACCAAACTGTAGTGGCGGCGACTTGTGCGCCTGCCCATTGAGCCATCCAGTGCAGACGGCGGTTGATAGTATATGATAATTTGCCTCCATTTTGTTGAAAGAAAACCGGGCTACCCAAGCTATGACTTGCTCATGCAGACAGGTGCGGCCCGGTATGTTGATGTAGACCAGGCCGCGAGAGACGGACAGCAAAGATGACCGCAGCATTAGAGGCAGCTCGGACAGATGATTCGGCCGCAGCATTGTAAGCCGGCACGAGCGAGTTAATTGCAGGCGCAGTCCCAGCAAGCTGATGTAAACCGGGTCGTAAAGACGGCGTCTTGCACGCATCCATTCACCGTGTAATATGGCATGGACGAACACCGGGCAGTATGTTGCCAGCGCGTGCTCCGCACCCATGGTATGAGCCACTTTTGTCGTGACTAATTATCCTGCATAAATGGTATTGCAGGCGAGAGAAATTGTTCTCGAAATCATAAAAATGTATCAATAAAAAATTGACTGGATGGATTTAACCTGATATGTTTAGCTGGAAATTATACGCCGTGATGTTGATGATCCGGTCGCGACATATAAGCCGGCGCAGACGCGTGAACGGGCCGCGAGAGCGGACGGGCGAGTCGTCCGTGGCGTTGTAAACTGGTGCGGTCGCAAGAGAGAGCCGGCCGCGGCGTTGTAAGCCAGCGCGGACGCGAGAGTCGGCCATGGGCATGGACAATAAGTCAATCGCGTGTGTTGATGTAGCGGGGGTGGCAATTTTGCGTAGAACGAGCGCTAGTGCAAAAAATAATATTTTCCCACGCCCCTTTCGCGACACCTTTTTGTAAATAATACTGGTCCTGCGAAAAAAATAACATAGACCAAGTAATTGTTCTTTGATGAAAATAATATATGTGAAAAATAGATAGGATAGATAGCACCTGGTATTTTTGCCAAATAAACAAGGATGCTGGTGTTGGATGAATTTTCCGGAAGCCTGGCATGGTACAGATGCTTGCACGGTCCCAGTGTCAACGTACGTTGGACTACAAACTGTCTGGCCCTTCACGCGTTCATGGGACACCATCGTGTAGGAACGGCGTCTAGAGTAATTGATTCATCACTTTGACTAGTCTTGTCTTTCCCGTGATGGATGATGGTCTTTCTTGGAGATTGTGCGATTGTAATTCCGTTTCAATTAGCACTAGTAGCAAGTCTTTGGAAAGTAACTGCCATGGAGACACGGGACAGCGGTCAGGCTGCAGCCTTTTTTTAGATGTAGATGACTGCCGCTGATCCATAGTATTTTTCCCTTTGACTCCTTGCGTACTAGCAACAACATCTGGTGCCATGTTGGCTTGATGTGATAGACTGTCTTTTTCTGTGATCTGTAGTGCCTTCATGGTAGAGGAAAAGGCAGCAGCACACGATTGATTGCTACGGCCTGGGATTTGTGGACGTAGAGCAGCAACGACTCGGAGTTGATCCGGTTTAAAAACGCGAAGTTGACTCGGAACAGACCGGCGGTTCAGACGAAACTGTAGGGAAACGACCGTGGCTTGGTGCGGCCGTTCAACCAGGGTTGACCCGCCGGTGAAAACGTTGCCTTGGTAATTTCTGACTGCTGGGATTTGATGCCTACGTGAGTGGCGGCTTTCCTGGTGCGGGTCCCTCCACACTAATTAAGGAAAACATTGCAATCTTTGGCCACTTTCAATCGTATTCCACGAACCGTGTCGGACTTTCTTGGGATATTGAAATCTTCGTGGACGGAAATCACTCATACGTGGCCGATCGGACAGCCGCCCGACACAGTAGTCATCGGACCCGCTCGCCGATTCTCCGCTGACAGCTCTTGTGGCGGTAGTTTTGGTTTCGATGAGAATAATTCCTTCTCTTGATCTCGGCGAGTTATGGCGGTAGGAAAATTCCAGCCCTAATGTTCTCTTGATCTTGAATCTCGAATATACCGTTTGACTGTTCGTCGACGATGTAAACTTCTACGCCGGTTCTTTTCCATCCAGCAAATCCCTCAAGAGATCCCTCCAAGATCTCAACACCACCATGCACCAGCCCCATGGTGGGCGCCAACTGTCGTGGATTTGTCACGGCAGATGTCCTAGTGTCAGAAATTAATCGCGAGGCCAACGCATCTATGTGGTAGCTTGAGAGGGGTTGAGCGGAATCGAGAGACGCAACACACAAGACGAGGATTTAGACAGCTTCGGGGCCCGGGAAACATCATCCGGTAATAACCCTACATGCTGTTTGTGGATAGGTCTCATTATCATCACGAGGGAGTTGCCGTAAACCGGCTCTCCTAGTTGTGTCTAGCCCTAGAGATTGTTTCTTCTTGCTTGTTCCTCTTTGGGGAGCCCTACCCCTCCTTATAAAAGTTGAAGGGGCGGGTTACATGTGGAGTCCTATTAGGATTAGGACTAGTATACCTTCTAATACAAATCGGATACAAGTCCAGGTCTTAACTCCTTGTAAGATAAATGTTCCTCACGCCTTTCCTCTTAAGCCGGCCCACCATAACATGAGCCGGCCTTTTGGGCCTTGGGCCTTTTCATCCGTCTGTTCCGCCTGCCGGGTTACTAGTGAGTCATAATGTTCATGTAGGTTGCTTGTAAACTGTCTTGTCAGTGCGGGTCGCCAGTGGCTCACCACGTCCGGCCGGGTTATACTTCCGGCCGGGTTACGCTGCAGGGTATATCCCCGACACCCGCCTATATATAGGCCTCCCCCAAGCCTCTCCGAGCACACCACTCGCCTCCCCTCACTCCCAGTGCCCCGCCTAGCTACTTCCCCGAGCTCGAGGAGCTCTCTTTCCCTCCCATCACCACCATGGTTGCCATTCGGGTGCGCCTAAATTCCGGCCACCCGAGCCCTCCCTCTCCTCTTCTCCACCACCAGGCGACTCCACTCTGCCCCGCGAGTATCCCTCACCCCTCAGTTCGTTGCCGGAGGCCCTGTGGCCGCGCCTCCATAGAAAGGCCGCCGCCGGCTGTGATCTCCCCCTGGTCGGACGCGGCGTCGTCTTCTGAACCCTCTGGTGGCCGGAGCTCGGCCGGAGACCACCGGAGCTGGCCGGGCCATCGCCGGTGTCGCCCCTCCCCTGCTCCTCTGTTCTTCGCGTCGGGAGGAGGAAGAAGGACCGAGAGGAGAGAGAGAGGATAAAGTGGACCCACCCTGTAAGTATCACAGCCGCACGACCCCGCCTTGCCACGCTGGATAAATGGAAGCATATTCCTCTGAATACGTCTTCCGTTGTCCGAAAATGTATTCTTGCTTTGCTTCAACCAGTAATATGTTTTCTCTTCAGGAAGGCGTATTTCTCTCTATTGCAGCCAAGAATACACTTTCCAGTTCTGAAAGCGTATTTTCTGAAATGTGTTCTTTGTTTTTCAGCCCAGGGACCTGTTTGTGGAGAAATCTTTACATATTGGTCCCTGAACTTCGTCGGGCTATAACTTTTTGCTCGAAGCTCCAAATGAGGTGATTCCAAAGCCCACTTCTTCTTTTCGTCGAGCCCATTCTGTTGGTATCATTTTCACCATGTTTTGACATTCTGAAAATGACCATTTTTCCCCTGCCCTTAATCAGCCCCCTCCGAGAATGAATGTTTTCCGGCGATACTTTTTGCGAGCTTCTCGCACTTTCTCCCGGTGATTTCTTCCACCCTAGGCAAGCCACACCCTCCATTTGCATGATTTCAAGGCAGTGACATGGTTTATTTATTTGAACTTTTTTAAAATATTGCATTAGCTATGTATAATTTGTTCATGGCATTTCTCGGAGTATTGTTTTGATTTTGATATTGCTTGGAGTTCTAGGACTTATATTTTGGTGATTATGTGGATGACATGTGCCTCTGGATTCTTAGTGGCTATTATGTTCATGATGGTATTATGCTTTGGAGTATTACTTTGGATGTCATGTTGCCTTTGGAATATTAGTGGCTTTTATGAACATTTTTCATGATGATATCTAGTATTATTTTGGAGTATTAATTTGGATATAATGTTGCCTTTGGATCATTAGTAGCTAGTGTTAGTTTCATCATGATGCTAGTTGATATTATGTTTTGGAGTATGGTGATGGAGATGATGCTTGCATGTGGATCATAGCTGGATAGTTAGTTCTTGATATTTGAGTAGTAGTATTATCGTTCTTGGATTCATCATGATAGTAGTGTTATACTATCCTCGGAGTATATTGGTATGATGTTATGATGCTTGGATTATTTGTTGGATATGCTATGACTTGGATTATAGGTTGATAGATGATATCGGAGTATTAGTCATTACAGTTATATTTTTGGGGATAAATTCCGTCATTAATTTGGTTAGGTGCCACCGAACCGGGCTTTCTCCAGTGCAACCACATTTGCCTTTATGGGAAGGCCCTAATGCGATGCTATTGCCGTGCCTCTCGCCGGTGCCTCCAACGAGGGAAGGTTATGGACGCGCTACCCTGATCAGGTAGGCGGACATAAGCCTTGTGTGCCCGTAGTTGGATTTTGCGCACGTGGATCCCTGTGTGGGACAGTTTATGTTTTGGCCACGACGGTGGTCATTGTGTCTTTGGTAGACACGGGGCCACCCAGGACTAGCCCAGTGGGGAGTGAGTCGAAGTGGCCGGGAGAGTGTCATGGCAGTAGATCGGTTTTGTTGGAACGCCGTTGGTCCATCCGAATGGGAGTGCGAGGCCATGGGTTCCGTGGTGTGGGTAAAGTGCGCTACCTCTGCAGAGTGTGTATTTAAATCTATCGATAGCCACGTCCTCGGTCATGGGCATGGGTTCGTACTAGGTCACACCGTTCGATCAACACTCACATGACGGAATGCCTTATAGGTGATTTATATGTTGATATTTTGAGCAGTACAGATTGGCGGGATGTTGATGATGATGTTGGAGACCAAGTGTTGGTCAGGGTTGTGATCGCCGGAATGACAACCGTTTTGTTTTCATCACGAGGTGATCGATATGGTATATTGCTTGGCCGGTTAGCCAAGAGGGATATGGTTATGGAGATCTGAGATGGTGATTTATCAGTATTGTATCAGTTTCATACCATGCTTAGTAGTTGCTTCATCAAGGTAGTAGTTAATTAATTAACCTGTTAATGTTATGTTATTGTCTTGCCTTGATGTTTATGGTTGTTGTGAGCTTGCAAGTACATTCAATGTACTGACCTGGCGTGTCATGCCAGATTGTAGGTGATGCCGTGATTGCTTGATTGCTGGTCGTGGTTTCCGTTCGTAAGAGCTAGATCGTCACTACAAGAAATATGTCAACGAGTGACCTTTTGTCAGTGACCCTGGAAGAATTGGTCATAGATCTATGACCATTTCAGACCAATTGGTCAAAAGCTGTTCGGGGGGCTCCAAACCCTAAACTATAACGACCATTTTGGTCAGAAAGGTCGTAATTTCCTTACACGAAATGGTCATAAAGCAGATAGCACTGGTCCGCTGCCTTATTTCTAGCTGATCACGACCAATATAGATGGTCATAACCTTGTAAATTGTGGTGGGTTGCTATGACTAGGCACCACCTCATCAGTTTTGCCTATGTGTCATGTCCATGTGGCAATTATTGCCCCAGGTTGTGCAGCAACCTATATTTCTGTCATTTCCAAAATTCCCAAAAAAATCTCATAAATTCTTTGGGTCATATCTTCGTCAAATATGTAAAAAAACCTTCCTTGCCTAGTTCAAAAATAATTCAACAATATTCATTTTCCTGTTCTGTTCAGAACAACACTTTGTGAAGGAAGTACCACTTTGGCATGTCCAAATAGTATCCATTTTCTACGGTGCTTTCCTATGCCCAAATAACCATCCTCCACCAAATGCCAGCTCAATCCATTCATTATTTTGAGCCCAGCTTTAACATTCGTATTTATGTCCAATGTGGTACTTTGCTGTGACGCCCCCGATTCAATCGTACACTAATCATACACGCAAATGTGTACGATCAAGATCGAGGACTCACGGGAAGATATCACAACACAACTCTAGACACAAATTAAAATAAAACAAGCTTTATATTACAAGCCAAGGGCCACGAAGGCTCGCATACAAAAGCACGAAAACAAAAGAGTCAGCGGAAGCAATAATATTTGAGTATAGACATAAGTTAAACAAGATTGCCTTAAGAAGGCTAGCACAAAAGTAGCAACGATCGAAAAGGCAAGGCCTCGTGCCTGGGACCTCCTAAGTACTCCTCGAAGCCGAACTCCACGTAGGATCATCCTCGGGATCTCTAGCTCCTGGACTCCAGCATCTGGTTGTGACAACCAGGTATAGAAAGGGGAAAAGGGGGAGAAAAGCAACCGTGAGTACTCATCCAAAGTACTCGCAAGCAAGGAGCTACATTACATATGCATGGGTATATGTGTAAAGGGCCATATCGGTGGACTGAACTGCAGAATGCCAGAATAAGAGGGGGATAGCTAATCCTGTCGAAGACTACGCTTCTGGCCACCTCCATCTTGCAGCATGTAGAAGAGAGTAGATGGTAAGTTCACCAAGTAGCATCGCATAGCATAATCCTACCCGGCGATCCCCTCCTCGTCGCCCTGTTAGAGAGCAATCACCGGGTTGTATCTGGCACTTGGAAGGGTGTGTTTTATTAAGTATTCGGTTCTAGTTGTCATATGGTCAAGGTACAACTCCGGGTCGTCCTTTTACCGAGGGACACGGCTATTCGAATAGATAAACTTCCCTGGAGGGGTGCACCACATAACCCAACACGCTCGATCCCATTTCGCCGGACACACTTTCTTGGGTCATGCCCGGCCTCGGAAGATCAACACGTCGCAGCCCCACCCAGTCACAACAGAGAGGTCAACACGCCGGTCTAAATCCTATGGCGCAGGGGTCTGGGCCCATCAGGCGTTCCAGTCCAATCCGGCGTGCGCCGCTCAGTCGCTGACGTCAAGAAGGCTTCGGCTGATACCACGAAGTCGAGTGCCCATAACTGTTCCCGCGTAGTTGGTTAGTGCGTATAGGCCAAATGGCCAGACTCAGATCAAATACCAAGAACTCGTTAAGCGTGTTAAGTATCCGCGAACGCCGACCAGGGCCAGGCCCACCTCCCTCCTAGGTGGTCTCAACCTGCCCTGTCGCTCCGTGACAAAGTAACAGTCGGGTCCGTCGGGAACCCAGGCCCACCTCTACTGGGATGGAGCCACCTGCCCCTTCAGCCCCCATCTCCGAACAGTATCATAAGTAATGTAACAGTATAAAGTATATAGTATATGCCCGAGATCACCTCCCGAAGTGATCACGACCCAGTAGTATAGCATGGCAGACGGACAAGAGTGTAGGGCCACTGATGGAACACTAGCATCCTATACTAAGCATTAGGATAGCAGGTAAGGGTAACAACTGTAGCAACAATGACAGGCTATGCAGCAGAATAGGATTAACCAAAAGCAGTAACATGCTACACTCTTCTAATGCAAGCAGTATAGAGAAGAATAGGCGATATCTGGTGATCAAAGGGGGCGCTTGCCTGGTTGTTCTGGCAAGGAGGGGTCGTCAACACCCTAGTCGAACTGGGGTCGCCGGCAGTGTCGGGGTCTACCGGAAAGAAGTAACGAAGGGGGAACACAATAAATAACAGAGCAACAAAGCATCACAATGCATAACATGGCAATGAGCGGGACTAGGTGTGCCCTAACGTGGTATTAGGTGATACCGGCGAAGGGGGGAAACATCTGGGAAAGTATCCCCGGTGTTTCGCGTTTTCGGACAGATGAACCAAGGGGGAAAGTTGCATGTTCGATATGCTAGGGGTATGTGGCGGACGAACAGGCTGCATATCCGGATTCGTCTCGTCGTTCTGAGCAACTTTCATGTACAAAGTTTTTCCATCCGAGCTACGGTTTATTTTATATTGATTTTAAAAGATTTAAATCACTTTTTAGCATTTATTTAATTATTTTAATCCAACATTATCCAGAACAGTGCACGCTGACGTCAGCATGACGTCAGCAGTCAAAAGAGGGGTTGACTGGTCAACTGACGTGTGGGTCCCGTTCGTCATTGACTGTTTAGTCCAATTAGGGTTTAACTAATCTAATTACTGTTTAATTAAACTAACTAGTTAATTAGATTAATTAAATAGGATTAATTAACTTAATTAATTAATTAATTTAATTATTATTTATTTATTTTCTATTTTCATTTTTCTAAACGTTCCAGGGGCTGGGCCCACTCATCATTGGCCCTGGGGGCCAACCGAGGTGGGTGCGGCTTAACGGGCAGCGGGCGCGGGCGTAACGGGCGACGGGCGCCCGTAGCCTGCCCGGGGCGGGGCGTGGCCACGGCGGGGTTGC
>NC_057796.1:458957819-458965334 GCF_018294505.1 Triticum aestivum
CTTTTCCTTTTATCTTTTGTTTTGTTCTCTGGCTTTATTCTTTTTCTTTTATTTATTTTACTTTTTTCTATTTTAATTTATTTCCCAAGCTGTTTTAGTTTTGCAAAATATTCAATTAGCCCCTAAAATAGTAACATTAATTATACCGCTGCCACAATAACTTTGGCACCTAGCTAAAATAGTTTATTATTTAATAAAATATAATAGGGGTATAATTATTTGTTTTTGCTGCTGTTTTAATCACTTTAGGGTATTTAGTTATTTTATAAAGATGTTGTTTCTCCACCAATATTATCCATGATTTATTTGTCACATTAAGAACATTTTAGTTTGACTTTAGAAAACTTTAATTGTTTGACTTTAACTCAATTTTGAATTTGAATCGGTTTATATCTAACACGAGATTAATAACAGTAATCATGGTGACGTGGCATTGTTAACAGAGGTTTACTGTAGATTAATTATCCGGGCGTCACAATTCTCCTCCACTACAAGAAATCTCGTCCCGAGATTTTAAGAGGTGGAGTAACGGGAAAAGGGATTTGGTTACGAAATTCTAACGAGTCTTCTCGGTCTTGGTTGCTCTTCTCGAAGAGGTCGATCCATTACTTTGATGTCTCCATTTCTCTGCTTCAGGTGTTCATGATGCAGCCGTCATTCTTTCTTCGGGAACTCCATCGTACTTACGAATAGGTAAGGGGGATGTTGACAACGATAGGATGCTATAAGGGGTAATCATCTGGGGGCTGTCCCGTGAATGAGCACATGACCATCTCTCGAGATGAACAAATAAAACACATCGAGATCAAAGTAAGAAGGCACAATATGAAGTTTCGAACGGATAGACAATCGTTCGATGTCGGAGACAAATTGTGAAAGGGGGGTCCAGCAATGAGAATAAGTTTTGTGTTTGATGCCAGAATAGATCACTAGGCAGGTGGCCCGTGAATTACATACGAAGTCAAGCGCGAGGAATAACTTTGACAACAGGGTGTACAGGATAGTCAGGTTTCAATCTTGTGGAACTGTGGGTTATGGGCCCACCATGTGGGTTAAAAGTAGAAGGAGCGGTGACATCTTGCACGATCATGATAGCAAGGCATGTCAGAGGGTAGCCTATCAGTTATGTCGGCAACAACGTTGGTACCAAGGGCGAGGGATGAAGAGAACCAATTTCCTGCTCGTTGAACGAGGCGGACCAATAGGCAAAGTTCTCGTCCATCGGTGGTTACCGGAATGTCATCAACAATAGTAACAGGGTCTTACTGACAGAGTTCTACACCGAGGTGTTTGCATAAGCAGAAAATTATTACTTCTTATATCATAGAGATCACACGAAAAGTTAAACAAGACCATGGAAAGGAAAATGTGATTATTAGATTAAACGGAACAAAGGAAAGGAAAAAAAATGTGTTTAAACACATATTTCAAGGGTATATCCTTCCCAAGGACAAGCAAAGCATGACATCTGTGACAAGACATAATGTAGAAAACCCTTTAGGTAGGGGGAGAGAAATATCATGACATTACCCATACAACGGTGTTTGGATAATGGTCAAAGAAAATTTAGCACTGTGCTTCAAATGCTCTTATTGAAAATCGGAGTACCACAGACATGCTTCGAGATAGCATTGACATGATCTTCGAGCAAGGTCGGACGTTGGATACACAAAGGATCCATCAGGAAAAAATTATAAAACAAGTCATTCAATTTCCTCATGGAAGAATGGTTATCCTTGCTAAAAAGGGAACTATAACAATAGGCCCTCCAGCCAGGTGTGCTAGGCATGACATCACCTTACTAGGTCATATAAAGACCAACGTTATAACTCTTGGGAAATGCCTCCTAACCATCATATTAGACCGAGATTCAGTTCTGATAGCTGGCAGGATACCTCAGACTCATGATGTCTGAGAAGGAAGGGGTGCAACACAATTTGACGTCATGGCGCTGCAAGATTCTCGGGAAATGAATTATGGAAGCAAGTTCCGAATCATGAGTTCATCATTAAACCAAGGACAGGATGAGGAGGTGGTTGATGAACTTAGCGACAATTCATTGAGATTTCCAAACTATCGATCTCCACAATTAGGTGAACAAGGAGATAACATTTGTGAGATCAAATGATAATAATGAGGTATGCTTGAGGAAAACATACACAATTAAACATTGGTTGAAAGGTGCACCCAAAATATCGGCTTAGATAGCATGATCAATGTTAGAATGGTGATTCGATAAACAATGGTCTAAGAATGAAATGTCGACCATTAACTTCAAAGCACTATGGTTGCTAGAACTTTTGAACTCGCGCATCATAGTTCAATTGTCGGTTTTCCGGTTAGAAACAACACGGGGACCAAGGAATGAACGGAAATGGCAAGAAGTATCACTTGTACCAAGATATCATAAGAGGTGGTGAAATTCTCACGACATTCTTGACATAAAAGATGGTAATACTCCAAGGTAAAGAAGAATAATTGCTGGATAGCACGGATCTCCAGGTATAACACAAAACACGAACAAGTTTGCGTTGGAGGGAAAGCAATAATGTTGTCGATGATAACACAAATGATCGAGGGGCAAGGATGGTACTTTTCATCATGAATTTGATTGATATTCTGGAAGACCTCGGAATGCTGATGATGATCACGACACATTTGTCGAGAGATTCCATGAAGATGTAATCGATCGGCGATGACGCCAAGTCAAAGGAATGATGAAGCGAAAGGTTATTGGAACCAAGGGTACGACACCAACTCAAAATCAAGCTTGTTGTTTAAGGTGAAATGATATGGCGAGGAAGATCGATGTAAGGTTAGCTCATCGTTGAAAATTGTGCTCCGGAAAGAAGGATCAGGTAGCACAGTTAAAATTTAGCACAATAATGATATAGCCGATCAGGCTAGAAATGACATGATCGAGTACAAACTCGTAAGTAAAGAAGATTACTAATAGTTGTTTAATCACGATGCGGACTCGATTCGGTTATCGGTGTCCTTGAGTGTTTAAAGACCCAGAGCCCAAAAAAATTGAATCAGTGAGAATGTAGTACTTGATGGAGAACTCTTAAGAAGTTATGCAGTTCCTTGATAATCTCGAGAATTCGAGATACTGGAGGGTATTACTCGAAGGAAGATCGACATAGGGGTTGCGGAGATGTATTGATCTATAGAATACAAGTATTTTCACTTGCCTGAGAAATGGGATCAAGGAGAAAATATGGTCGGAACCACGATTGCAAAGGATCAATTCACAGATACCAGATGATATTATAACAAGGAAATAGTTATTATTACATGAAGCTTCGATGATAAGATCAGCATCGTGTCCATGGGCATGAACCCAAAGTTCAAGGTCGACTCCCACTTCTTCAGTGCATAACCTTTCATTCACTTCTCGTTATCGAAGTTGTAGTGTTGAAAAGTTATCTGGCGAAGCACCAGAAGAGTATGACTCGTGAAAACTTCTGGGTTCACACTGTTTTAGAGAAGGTATATGTTCAACCCATCGGGGAATCTTAGAAACATATACCACAAGCTTCAAGAGTAAATATCACCAGCTTGAAAGCAGAGCAAGGTTGAGAAAGTAGAGGATACAATTTACCAAAGGCATTATGTATCCGAGGGAAGGCTCACAAGGTTATTGAATATGAAGGACGCTGTCGGATAAAATCCATTAAAGGATCGGTCGGTCCATAACAGAGCTGATGTGAGCATCGGCACACAACCAAAGTAAGTAAATATGCAAAGGCATTGGATTATAGAAACAACTGACTAATCCAGAGCTCAAATGCAAAGGAATTATGATTTTCAAATCAAGGGATCAGAAGCAATGTTCTGATTAGGGATGGATAAGTTGAATAGTCTTAGGGGTATGATCGACGGCAATTGGGTTGGTTGAGAACCAGCTCATGTTTAAAATGACGTCTGAGCCAGAAAGATAATTTAAAAGGATCAACTGATGATTGCGTGCATTCGCACTCATGTTTATTCAATAGGATCAAAATGACGGTGCCTAAGGATACTAACGAATATTGCCAGACATATGGAAAACATCCATAATGCAAGCAGACAAGTATTGCAGAGCAATAAGCTACTAAGGATTTTTTTGGAGGATCGAATAGTATTTTGAAGACCATTGTGAAACACATGAACAACTAGGGGATGAGCGGATACACGATAAGGGTGAGAAATTATCCGTAGGGGTATTCATGTGGCAAAGAACTGCAAGGTAGTAGGCACAAAATATTCTCAGAACAATAGAGAGGATTTCAGGGTATCTTGTAATCAGAAGATCAACTAGGAATAAAAGTAAGAACGGCAAGTGTATGTATTTATCCATAGGGATATTTCGGTGGTAGGGAATTGCAAAAGCAACGGGCACAAAGTCTCGAAAAAGTATCAGAGAGTAACTTCGGAATCTTCAGGTGCACCCGGTGATCATCTGGACTGAAGGGGATCTTCGGGAGAAATTATTTACGAGAACCTAGAGTTAGAGTTAGCAAAATCATTTAACCCGAATAGAAGAGAGATCAGAGTCCAAGAGTAAAGATCGGGGAATAAAAGATCCTATTACCACCCAATGGCGACGTGGGCCCGTAAGGCACACAGCCATGTTAGTAAAAGTTTTGCAATGTCTAGACTCGACTTCGGCCAAGGAGTTGGAAAGGGGGATTCCTACAGGCAGTCGGCTCTGATACCAACTTGTGACGCCCCCGATTCAATTGTACACTAATCATACACGCAAATGTGTACGATCAAGATCGAGGACTCACGGGAAGATATCGCAACACAACTCTAGACACAAATAAAAATGAAACAAGCTTTATATTACAAGCCAGGGGCCTCGATGGCTCAAATACATAAGCTCGAAAACACAAGAGTCAGCGGAAGCCATAATATCTGAGTATAGACATAAGTTAAACAAGATTGCCTTAAGAAGGCTAGCACAAAAGTAGCTACGATCGAAAAGGCAAGGCCTCCTGCCTGGGACCTCCTAACTACTCCTCAAAGCCGAACTCCATGTAGAATCATCCTCGGGATCTCTATCTCCTTGACTCCAGCATCTGGTTGCGACAACCAGGTATAGAAAGGGGAAAGGGGGGGGGAGAAAAGCAACCGTGAGTACTCATCCAAAGTACTCGCAAGCAAGGAGCTACACTACATATGCATGGGTATATGTGTAAAGGGCCATATCGGTGGACTGAACTGCAGAATGCCAAAATAAGAGGGGGATAGCTAATCCTGTCGAAGACTATGCTTCTGGCCACCGCCATCTTGTAGCATGTAGAAGAGAGTAGGTGGTAAGTTCACCAAGTAGCATCGCATAGCATAATCCTACCCAGCGAGCCCCTCCTCGTCGACCTATTAGAGAGCAATCACGGGGTTGTATCTGGCACTTGGAAGGGTGTGTTTTATTAAGTATACAGTTCTAGTTGTCATAAGGTCAAGGTACAACTCCGGGTCGTCCTTTTACCGAGGGACACGGCTATTTGAATAGATAAACTTCCCTGCAGGGGTGCACCACATTACCCAATACGCTCGATCCCATTTGGCCGGACACACTTTCCTGGGTCATGCCCGACCTCGGAAGATCAACACGTCGCAGCCCCACCTAGGCACAACAGAGAGGTCAGCATGCCGGTCTAAATCCTATGGCGCAGGGGTCTGGGCCCATCGCCCATTGCACACCTGCATGTTGCATACGCGGCCGGAAACAGACCTTGCCTAGCAAGCGTTCCAGTCCAATCCGGCGCGCGCCGCTCAGTCGCTGACGTCAAGAAGGCTTCGGCTGATACCACGACGTCGAGTGCCCATAACTGTTCCCGTGTAGTTGGTTAGTGCGTATAGGCCAAATGGCCAGACTCGGATCAAATACCAAGAACTCGTTAATCATGTTAAGTATCCGCGAACGCCGACCAGGGCCAGGCCCACCTCTCTCCTAGGTGGTCTCAACCTGCCCTGTCGCTCCGCAACAAAGTAACAGTCGGGGGCCGTCGGGAACCCAGGCCCACCTCTACCAGGATGGAGCCACCTGCCCCTTCAGCCCCCATCTCCGAACAGTATCATAAGTAATGTAACAGTATAAAGTATATAGTATATGCCCGAGATCACCTCCCGAAGTGATCATGGCCCAGTTGTATAGCATGGCAGACGGACAAGAGTGTAGGGCCACTGATGGAACACTAGCATCCTATACTAAGCATTAGGATATCAGGTAATGGTAACAACTGTAGCAACAATGACAGGCTATGCAGCAGAATAGGATTAACCGAAAGCAGTAACATGCTACACTCTTCTAATGCAAGCAGTATAGAGAAGAATAGGCGATATCTGGTGATCAAAGGGGGCTTGCCTGGTTGTTCTGGGAAGGGGGGGTCGTCAAGACCGTAGTCGAACTAGGGTCGCCGGCAGTCTCGGGGTCTACCGGAAAGAAGTAACGAAGGGGGAACACAATAAATAACAGAGCAATCAAAGCATCACAAAGCATAACATGGCAATGAGCGGGACTAGGTGTGCCTAACGTGGTATTAGGTGATACCGGCGAAGGGGGGAAACATTCGGGAAAGTATCCCCGGTGTTTCGCGTTTTCGGACAGATGAACCGAAGGGGGAAAGTTGCATGTTCGATATGCTAGGGGTGTGTGGCGGACGAACGGGCTGCATATCCGGATTCGTCTCGTCGTTCTGAGCAACTTTCATGTACAAAGTTTTTCCATCCGAGCTACGGTTTATTTTATATTGACTTTAAAAGATTTAAATCACTTTTTAGCATTTATTTAATTATTTTAATCCAACATTATCCATAACGTGCACGCTGACGTCAACATGACGTCAGCAGTCAATCGAGGGGTTGACTGGTCAACTAA
The DNA here is from genome assembly GCF_018294505.1 of Triticum aestivum. NCBI lineage: Eukaryota > Viridiplantae > Streptophyta > Magnoliopsida > Poales > Poaceae > Triticum > Triticum aestivum. The sequence goes on from NC_057796.1 coordinate 458,964,688, forward strand.
CGTGTGGGTCCCGTTCGTCATTGACTGTTTAGTCTAATTAGGGTTTAACTAATCTAATTACTATTTAATTAAACTAACTAGTTGATTAGATTAATTAAATAGGATTAATTAACTTAGTTAATTAATTAATTAATTTAATTATTATTTATTTATTTTCTATTTTCATTTTTTTAAACGTTCCAGGGGCTCGGCCCACTTGTCATTGGCCCTCGGGGCCAACCGGGGCGCGTGCGGCTTAATGGGCAGTGGGCGCGGGCGTAACGGGCGCCCGTAGCCTGCCCGGGGCGGGGTGTGGCCGTGGCCACGCCAGGGTTGCCGCAGCGGGGCGCGAGGAGCACGGCGGGCGGAGGCGGGGCGAGCGACGGGCGTCGTGCGGGGCCGCAGTGGAGCAGCAGTAACGCAGCTGGCGGCGGCAGCACACGAGGGGGGGCAGAAGCACGCAGCAGCGGGAGCGGCGACGAGGCACGACAGCAGTCGCGGCGGAGCGACGGCTGGGGTCGGAGAGGGAGAGGTCGGGCCTCACCGGCGTTGACGGGGAGTGGGGTGGCCAGGCTTGTGGGCGCCCGTCGGGGGAGAGGCGGGGAGGCGACACCGACGAGGTGGTGGTGAGCCACGACGGTGCGGCGTCGGGGCTCGGGGTGCCGCGG
>NC_057796.1:458965560-458980690 GCF_018294505.1 Triticum aestivum
AGGCGAGTGGGGAGGGAGAGAGTGGGGGTCGTGGGGGATATGGGGGAGATGGGGATAGGGTTCAATCGGGTGTGGTCTATAGTCCAGGGGAGCGGGGGAGTGAGGGGGTGGGCCGACGGTTGGGCCGGCCAAGCAGCCCGGTGGCCTTCTGGGCCGAAGCCCAGTGAGCGGGGTGGGGTTTCCTTTTCCTTTTATCTTTTGTTTTGTTCTTTGGCTTTATTCTTTTTCTTTTATTTATTTTACTTTTTTCTATTTTAATTTTATTTCCCAAATTGTTTTAGTTTTGCAAAATATTCAATTAGCCCCTAAAATAGTAACATTAATTATACCACTGTCACAATAACTTTGGCACCTAGCTAAAATAGTTTATTTATTTTATAAAATATAATAGGGGTATAATTATTTGTTTTTGCTGCTGTTTTAATCACTTTAGGGTATTTAGTTATTTTATAAAGATGTTGTTTCTCCACCAATATTATCCATGATTTATTTGTCACATTAAGGACATTTTAGTTTGACTTTAGAAAACTTTAATTGTTTGACTTTAATTCAATTTTGAATTTGAATCGGTTTTGATCTAACACGAGATTAATAACAGTAATCATGGTGATGTGGCATCGTTAACAGAGGTTTATTGTAGCTTAATTATCCGGGCGTCACATTTGCAAAGCAAGTACCACCTAGGCTCCTCCTTTTGAGCTGAAAATTTGTGAAGACGGTCTTCTTAGTAACTGATCATCCTCAGCCAAAATTCACGCCCATTAGCCATGTGCATTTCCCGTACCGCTAATCAAACACTTGGCTGCTAATTCATGTTTGAGCATCGATCGGTCTCCTCGTGAGAATCTTATGTTGTAATTTTCTTCCTAGCCCCTACCTGGGGAGTGCCCAACCCACTAGACATGCCTAGGCCGCCCAGAACACATGGCAACGCCACGGTCACGCGGTGACCACGCGGCGGGCATGCGAGTTTACGTATCACCACCAAACCATGTATTTATGACTAAATAGGTACTTATGTAACTAGAAATGTTTTTTGGAAAAAATAAATAGCAAACTATGAGGCACATGCAGTTCAAATTTAACCCGCTTCCAACTGAATCGGCGGGAATTTGTCTTTTGCAGGAGAGGTGGATCAAAACTTTTTACACCCAACCATTTTGTCAATTGTGCATTATATATGGCCTAGTATTTATAAAATTGATTAGGTCCAATTTTGCAACAAATATATGGGAGGTCCTCCTTTTGGGCACTCGAAAAATGGAAAATGGTTTTTTCATCCAAAGAAAATGAAAACTTCCTTAGGCAACATTGTTTGGAATTCCAAGATGCACCCTAGCTTGTGCACAATATGAGATCATTTGAACAAACTATGTCATGATTGTGGCCATAAAATTGATCATTTGGCTTGAAAGCCATGAATCTTCACACTTGGTAGCTCGTTTCTGAGAACACTTTTTTAAAATAATTGTCGTATTACAAGTTTATTATTTTTGCTGGTAACTTGGTCACATATAATGAAACTATGCGAAGGTTTTCCAATTTTTTGATTTTTTTTTGAATTTTTTATGCCCGTTTCAAAAATGCGGTCAAAACGGCGGGAATAACCGTTCCTAGCTAGTGGTTGAATCTTGGAATTTTTTTTGGTGTTTATCCAATTAAATAGATACTTATGTACCTAGAAATGATTTTTGAGAAAAATAAAGAGCAAACTACGAGGTAGCTACAGTTCAAATTTGACCCACTCCCAACTGAATCGGCGGAAATTTGTCTATTTCACGAGAGGTGGATCAAAACTTTTTACACCCAACCATTTGGTCAATTGTGCATTAAATATGTCCTAATATTTTAGAAAATTGATTTGGTACAATTTTGCGACATATATATTATAGGTCCTTCACAAAAAAACTCATTTTGGCCATTCGAAAAATGGAAAATGAATTTTTAGTCAAGTACGACCAATTTTTTATTCAACTAGGACCAATTGAGATGGTCATAACATTGTACGCATATAGTGCATTTTGATTGGTCCGTGAGCGTTTCACGCGGATCGTGCATGGAACACCGTCGGATGCTCGCGGATCCAACGGCTGTCCTCACCCCAAGCCCACCTAGGCCGAAACCCTAGCTCTTTCCTCATGGACATTTTCCATCCACCCCCCTCCCCCCGCCTCCTTTCTTTCTCTCCTCGCGCTGCCAATTCCCTTCGCTCTCTTCTCCTTCCTCGCTCTCCCGGCATCCCATCGATCCACGGCCAGATCCACCGCCTACCCCGACCCACTCCTCGTTCCACCCACCCCGATCCATCCCCCCTCGTCTACGCCGCCCCCACCGCGGCGAAGCCCGTCCTCCGCGTCGCCGCCATCTGCGGCCCCTCGTCCCCTCCTCTCTCTCTCTCTCGCTTGACTCACTTGCCGCCGCCACCTCCCACGCTCGCTCCCGGCGAGGACGTAGAAGTCGATCCCGACGAGGATGCCCGATCCTGGCGAGGACGGCGGCGGCGAGGTCGGCGCCCTCGTCGAGCGGCACGCGGCGCTGGTGGCGGGGTCTGGCCAGCGACGCCGAGATCTGCTAAGGTGCGACACGGACGCGGTTCATCATGACCGCCTGTAGTTTCCGCATGCCCAGTGACGCCTGCACGGTCATCGTGCCCAGGTCCATGCTCTGCTCCCACTGCTCTTTTTTCCCTCTCGGCCGCTGCCGCCGCGTAGAATTTGATCCTGCCATGGCTATTCCCTCGATTTGATCAGGAGCCCGCTGCCCGGTCGGCGGCCGGTGGTGCGGAGGTCGCCTGGAGCCGAAGCCGGCGCCAGTGCCATGCCTTCCCAGAGCTCGAGTGGATGCACTCATCGCTGCCTGATGTGTAAGTGTTGGATCCGTAGCTAGAAGAAGCTAGGGTTCTTGATTCCTGCTGCTATCGAGATTCAGGCGGGGGTGGTTTTAGATTTGTTTTATCGTAATATAGTCTAGTGTGGAGTACTCCTTGCTCAAACGAAAGGATTGCATCAGCCATTGGCAGCGTCTCCCTCTGTCCTCTGCTCAGTAGGAGCAAGATGGAGTCGCTGGAGCAGAGCAGTGGAGTCTGCATTTTCTTCTTCTGTCAGACAGACATCCACATGTTGTACCGATTCTTAGTTCACAGATAGGGATGTATAAATGGTTACCGATCTCTCCATGCATGGAACAATAGCTTTTTATGTAGGATCCATTCCGTATAGATGAGTCACAACATTTATTTCTTGATCCATTTGGAAACTAAAAGAAAGTACAGAGAGGGCGAACTTGTTGGTAGAACTTCATCATATTCAGAAGACGGAATCCACGGGTGTAGCATTTTGTCTAGTACACCCAACACCACCTGAGGATCCAATTCACTGTTAGAAAGTTAGAAATTGATATTATAGGTTCCTTATAGTGCAAACCAAAGCAGCTACTCCAACAACCATCAAATGAAACCATGTTTTTTAAAATTAAAGGGTCTGATTGATATTGGTCCTTCTTTTGACAGATATAATATGTATACTGACTTGTTATTTTCTTCTCTAGCAAGCACTACGGCGTCAACTTCGTGGTGCCCGACGCGACGGCCATCAAGCATGACTTCTTCGCAAGAGCAACCTTAGTGTGGACATCACGCCGCAGTACATCATGATGGAGCTCGGCTGGATGTACACATACTTTTTTAGAACCTCAGCGTGCATCAACCTCAGCGTGCATATTTTTTTTACAATGCACCAAAGTTTCTTGTTTCTGTTGTGAAAGTAATCTAAATGGTGTTACACAGTTCTGAATAAAAATGCAAATAACTTGTGAATGTCAATCTCACGTGAGTCAGTCAATGAACTTATAATATCAATCTCTTAGAGTTGTTGTTTTGGCAACCTAATACTATTGTAAAAGCAATCGATTGATGATAAGACTTGGTGAGGCTGATGCACATAGCTACTTTCAGTACCTTATTCAGTGTTAATCTCAGAGTCCCGAATTTGGGGACAGGCAGGGGTCCATTAGGAACATGTCAGTTAATTTGCATAATCCTCGACCTCCTCCTGCAATCTCTCTTTCTCCCTTTCTTCTCTGAATTTCCCCGTGTTGTATAAGTCTGTAAGATTCAGATTTTTAAGATTACTTGCTCCCTGTACTAGTTACTTCTACTACTTATTTTTAGCTGTTTAGTACTACTATGTAGATCAGTGATACTAGTCTAGTCGCTTGTATAATTTTGTTTATTAGTGTAACCTGAACCATGGAGTAGTACCCTTTTCGCATATGTGTGATTATGTGTGTTTTGTAGTCTCTAGCTCTAGTACATGTGAACTATATGTTGTGGTGTAAATCATTTTCATTCTATCTTATAAACTTGTTTCTTCAATAGCTATTTATGTTCAAGTCTTGTTGTCATTGATGTTAGCATTTAGTTTGTCTCAAGTAAAAAAATACTAAAAGTACAGTGAAGATAATCTGAACCTCCCTATGTAAAATTTAGTTTTTCTGTAATACTACTAGGAGATATGGGTGAGGGACTGAAAGGATGATATGCTTCCATGAATTTATTTGTAAGAAGTTTTTCTTGGCTGTGTACAAATCAGCCCAAATATGTGAGCCTCTGTTCTGAAAACTAAAGAATTCATATATTGGTAGATAGACTGTGATTTAGGATATGCTAAACAGAACGCTTTATAAGATGGAACTATCAATTCATCATGACTTCACTTTGTCCTTTAATTTAATATGGTTAGAACTACCATGGTTTTTTAAGTAGTTGGGGAATTAAGAAACAGTATGCTGGATGTTTGGCCTTGCATCCGTCCTTCCATGAATTCATGCTTGTGCACTGCTAGTTATTGCATTTTTTCCAGGTCTTCTTCTTCCTCGATCTGGTGCAGCAGCAACAATTCAAGGCGGCGTGCCTCCAGGGTCTCGGCGTTGGCCGGGATGGGGACGGAGAGGTCGTGCATCGCCGCTTGCTGAGCGTCGCGGGCGTTCTCGCCCGAGTTGGAGATGTGGCTAATGACCAGCACTTCGGTGACAGCGCTGCTGCCGCTGTCAGCTCGAGGGAGGGGGTCGTCGAAGACCACCACGTCGGAGGGGTAGGCGTCGAGCGATGCGGTGTCGGAGTCGATGAGCATCGGGTCGGTGGAGCCGACCGACTCCATGTCTGCAGCAGGCTCGCTGGAGACGTGAAGCTGGTCGAGGAGGCTGACGAGGCGGCTCTCGGGGTAGACGGTGCCTGCGTCGGATGCAGGCTCGTCGGAGATGCGAGTCTCGCCGAGCAGATCGGCGAGGCGGCTTGCTGCGCAGGCGTCGTCGACGCCTTGCAGCGCGTCAAGGCAAACGCCATCAGGCACAGCAGGCTGGCTGCGCTCGCGGGGGAGGAAGAGGGTTCCCGTCCAGAAAAGGTCTCCGGACGACGGTGCACCTGGCCCCACGGTGGGCGCCAAATGTCGGGTGGTTGGTGCGACATATGCCAAGGGATGGCTTATCATTGTGGGAGCCAATAAAACGTCGCCGGTGCCCGGAAACGGGATGAGGCGAAGACATGCACGCCGGCGAATCTTACCCAGGTTCGGGGCTCTCCAAGGAGATAACACCCCTAGTCCTGCTCTGCGGGGTCTCCGCATGATCACTAGATCAATAAAAGGTGGCTACAATCGCTCCTAGAGCTGTTGAGATCAAGGGAGAAGAATAACAAGGCTAGCTCTTGCTTCTCTCTATCTACGGTGTGTGCACTATGCTTAGAGGGCAACTCTATGCTCAGAGGCCAACTATGCTTGGGTGCGAACCTAGAAGCGAACCCTTTGCATGGGTGCTCCGGGGGGTTTATATAGGCCTACCCCCCGGGGGTACAATGGTAATCCGACTGGGAACTGGTCCCAGCCGTCAGTGTCTATGCTCGCCGGCTTCTCCGCCGGCTGCTGGGTCCCGCCGGCTGCCGGCTATTTGGTCGACAGGCCGGCCCCACCGCCTAGGGTCTTGTCGGCGGCTGCGGCTATAGTGGGCCGCCTTGGGGGCTATCACTGTAGCCTTACCTTGTCTTGTCTCCTTAATGGGGCTCCTGCTTCGAGGAAGGGAGTAGCCGGCTTCTGGAGGCCGGCTATGCTCTTGGCCGACTGGGAAAGGCCGGGCCGCCTTCACGCCTCTCTTGCTGAAGGGGCCCGCAGTCCTTGGGCCGTACAGGAGTGGGTCGTGGATGACGTCGAGGTTAGCATGGCTACAGTGTCGAGCCGCACGGGAGACGTCCGTCCCGTACGGCCTCCTGTAGCCACACCCACCTCGGGCTTCGGGGGTAGTGGGCCGCACTGTGGCCACACCCCGTCGCGTCGCCGTTATGTGGGAGTGGTTGTGGTCTTGGCCGGCTCCTAGGAGTCGGCGTCCTTCTTGGCCGGCTTCTTGGAGTCGGCCACCCCGTAGTCGTCCTGGGGAGAGGTTGCTCGAGGCTGGGTCGCCTCCCGGGAGTCGGCTTTGGAGGTAGCCGGCTAGGGAAGGCGGCCCAAATGCTTGGAATGCTTGAAGGCCCCAAAGGCCTGGTAATTTTGCTGAAGAACCAGGGGTAGTTGGCTAGGCTACCCGTGGCCATTTACTCCGACAAGATTAATGCAGTATTGTTTTGGACCAATTTCATTTGCTCTCTGGTCTGTTCGAAACAATGATTGTGTATGTGATTTGAATACCCGTGAAATGGAAACCTGACAAGTCGGTCCAAGTTATAATGGTTGTTTGACAAATTTCGAAATTTCTAATGTGTGGGACCAATTTTAATCTAAGCACGACAAGTGGGACCTGCTGCAAAATAAAATGGTTGAAAATAGAAAATCAGTATACTATAAAAGGCTGCATTCTAGAATATAAAAGGCCAAATTGTTGGGCCAGGCCCATGTAGCTAGCGAAAATTAATAGAAAAAATATATTAAAAAGGCTGAATTAATGGGCTCGGCCCATATAGACACCTAATCGGACCGGGCTGAATCTTATCCACGTCAGCTTGCCACGCTGGATCCTACGTGGCTTGGGGAGCCTGCTAGTGACCAAAATTTTGGTCGAAGAACCAACGACCTTTTACATATCACAGAGAAGGTCGTTAATTTCAGTTTACGACTGCCAGCTTTTGAACTTCTGTTTTTGGTCAAAAAAAGGTCACAAATGAAAAACAATGACCTTTCAGTGGCCAATAGTGAGTGTCACAAGTTGACATATTTCTTGTAGTGCGTGTCCCAGCCAGAGTCCCTGCAGAGTGGAGTTCACCACCTTCGTCGTTGTTCCGCTGCTAAAAGTATTCCACTGCTACAAGTTGTTCCGCTGCTAGCATAGAGCAAGTGTAGTATCGCAGGCGTAGTGTCGCTGTGCTGATGTGCTTCTTTGTATCATCAGACCCTTGTATTATTATTCTTGTAATAAGAGCTGATTTGTTCTATGTCAAGCAGTGCCGTATTCCAGAGACTTCTCCTCGATCTCTGGGCTGGAATACGGGGCTTTCCGGTTTCTCTGAGCCGGGGTGCCACAGCGCTTGGTATCAGAGCAGGTCTGGTTGTAGGATGCCCTAGCTCGTGCGAACGTTAGAAAGCGGTAGTATAGGCCCCAGTTGGTTTGTTGCACTTGATTGTTGCATTTGTTTGTCGCATAGCATGCATATAGATTATTATTTTGTCACTAACCGTTAATCTTGTGAGTGTGGGTGGCATCATTTTCGGTCCACCGCCTGCACCCTCCTTCTTAGCATGTCTGCTCTTTGGTGTTCAACGTCATCTCTGTCCCATCAGAGTGATGCCCTGGTACCCAGAGTTCCAAACACCATTTGCAGGAGTTATGCTCAGGTATCGCGTATATTTTTCCGCCACCCACCCATACTATTTCGGTGATATACTTGTTTCTATCCCGAATCATGCCATCCATCTCGTCCCTCTGGCAACCCTTACTGATCTTGGTTATCAGAAAAGGGCAATGCCAGCAAGTCTTGTTTTTCCACCGCTACCCTACCCAGTCATTCTATTCTTTGGACGTGTACAAATCCCTTTCGTACGTTTGATGATGATGTAGTCGTGACTTTTGTGTCTCGCTACTTGATCGTCAAGTCCGTCCTCACCTATGTATCCATCCAGATCTAGCCACTGTTCAGCCAGTGCTCGGTGTAGCTTCGGTTACGCCAACTCCTTCCACACATGGATATAATTTTCGTGCACACCGCCACAACATATTAGACCATAATACCGGAGTTTCCGCGCGATTTGTGTGCTTAGGTGTGCATGCATATTATGGTGTGAGTAGCAGTAATATGTGATGATTGCTTGATTAATTATCTTAGTAGTATGCTTGTGTGCTTTTGTTTTAGTCGTTTCTTTTGTTTCTTTCTTTGGGCCTTCAGTGTTACAAATTTTCCCCTATTAAAGTTGCTCGTCAGCCGACACCAGGACCCGAAGAGTCAGCAAGAAATGCATATATTTGGAAACTCAGCTAAATAGAATGGAATTGTCAGCAGACTGCAGTGAAATTGGAAATAGCTCGTCTGAATACAAAAGAAATCCTGGATGGAATGTCAGTATAAAGTTTGCATTAACGTGCACTCCTCACAACAGTATGGAATTCTCAGCCGACTGCATTCAGATTGGGGGATATCTGATCATGTTACTGAGTGTCAAGTCTCCCTCAGCGTGCACTCCTCATAGCAGAAATGATCAAATCAGCAAGAAGATAAATTGTGTGCAAGGTTGACAGAATATTATCAAAGGTATGGCTCAGATACAAGTTTAATTTTTCGTTGAGGATGATTTTGGAACCTGATGTACTTGGAAGCAAGCAAAAATATGGCATGCACTCAGAAAGGAGGATAGTCCTGCAAAACCCCGTTTCATACAAGAAGTCAATAAGAAAAATATTAAGATGGTTATATATGTGCAAACCGGTCCGCATATCACAATAAGAAGCTTCTGGTGTAAGCAACCCAATCTTCCCTCGCAAGATACCCGAGAAGCTTCCAAGGCAAGATTCATCTATCTTCCTCAATATGATACATGGATGATTTCCCATACAAGGTACTTTGCCTTCTTCAGTAAGCAACCGCAAAAGCTTCCGACATAAGGTATCGAGTCTTGCCCCAGCAAAGTCTTTGAGGGGGTAAGCTTCTGAAGCACGATACCCAGTCTTCTTCAGCAAGTTGTCCGATGAAAGTTTCAAGCACAAGCCAGCCAATCTTCCTCAGTAAGACATTGGTACAAGGTAGTACGCTGTGAATTGAATTGCATATGGCAGTGAATCCCAAGAATCAGATCCGCAACATTTTGGTCAAAAGCAAGAATCAGTCAGAATACGCGTCTGTCTCGGGAATCAGATTCTCATATATATGCGGTGAGCATACCACCAAGATTTTACAAGTCACCATGAATACGCGTCTGTCTCGGGAACAGCTGTTGAGTTTCTTTTTGTGACAGTAGCCCTATAGCTGCTTTTTGGCTATTTTAGGGAGCTGCCACCTTCTTGTTATAGACCCGGTCTCATGTTCTGAGCTGCTTTTCGGCCGTCTTGAGCCGTGGTTGAGGTATTTCAGTAATGTCCCAGATCTGAGTTGTAAAGACCGTTCTGGTGGCTAATGATTTATTTGCCGATTTCTTGCAAAGGTTTGGATGATCATTTTCCTGCGGTCAAAACTTGAGGGGTGTCGAACCTGCCATTTAATGGGGTACCCTGTCAGAAAAATGAGGATAAGCTATGATTGCCGAAAAATTGCACCGACAGTACCTATGGTGATACGAAGAAGCAATATGACCCAGCTCTTTCAGCCTAGGATCCATACCAAGAAAACAATAATGAAGGAGCAAGACCAGTGATGCAGGTATGAAAATTGTTGCAAGACCCGCGTGGTGCAGAACCACCGTCAGTCAAGTCTGCAGATATTATCATACAGGCCAAACTCTTATGCTAGCCACGACAGGCGACAATCAAATATTTGGTACGGATCCGATACTCAATACAGTGGAACCAGTTGAGATAATTCAGAAACTTCCGCGATAAGCCAGAATCTGTCAGGAAAGCGGTTATGACCCAACTCACTGTTTGGAACCGGAAGGACCTGCATTTAGTGCAGAAACCCAATGCAAGGAGTTAGAGCTTGGGTGTCCACTAGAAAAATCTGATCACCAATTCATGAAAGATTGTCAGTGCCGGATGACACACCCAGCGGAAATCACTCTTGGATTTGTGAGACTGACATATATTTCAGTCGTGAGAATCAATCACAGTCAGCTAAGTCAGCAGATCTAAAAAGAAAATGGAGCCTGTATAAGCATGAACAAGCAAGGTAAGATCTGTCAGGATATGGATATATTAAAGCAAACCACCCCAGGGCCAGTCAGATAAAAATTTAGTGGGAACAAAAATAAGAAAAAGGATACCCGAGTTGGAAACGGTTTCCTTAAGTCAGTATCTTCATACTTGTTCCCTGAGCAACGAAATCTCGATGACGAGATTTCTTTAAGGGGGTAAGGTTTGTGACAGCCTGATTTTTGGCCCTTTCTTTTTCTTTTGTTTTACTGAGGTTTTTGCTTGAGTTTTCTTTTTCGTGGCTTTGTGGTCTGGAAACTGAAGAAGATGCCCTCTTCTTTGTTTCCAGAGTGGCTTGTCATTCCCAAACCCTTCCCTAGACCCTGTCATTTTCATCCTAGCCCAAATCCCAATATTCTTTTCATTGGGAATATTCCTTTTCTATTAAAGGAATAACTCAAATTGCCCTAGGTTGTAAGCAACCTTTATTTCCATCACTCCTGAAATTCCCAAATAATTATCATAAATTGTTTAGCTCATATCTTTCTCAAATATGGCAAAATATTTCATTTGTCATGTTTATCATCATGCTCAAATAATTCATTCCCTATTCTGCCCTAAATGGCACATTGTGAAGCAAGTGCTATTTTCCTTTTCCCAATTGACCTCAAACTCCTTGGACACCTTTTCCTGTCCATATCATTGCCACATGCCAAAATGCAACCTCATTTGCCTAGTAATTATTTAATTATGATTTTCCAAAGTTTCTATCCAGAAAGAAGCTTTGTGAAGGAGGAGCAAGCTAGGCATATCCAAATGAGTTGTCATTTTGCATGATCCCTCATCTCATCATATCATATCCCTCCACCAAAGTAGAGCTCATGTCATGCCTCCCTGAGAGCTCATCTTCAATTCTTTGATTCTGTCCAAAATTTTAGTTTGTGAAGCAAGTATATTTTATCTTGCTCCATTATGGCTGCCATTTTTTCTAGGCCTTCTATTATCCATATAACCTACCTCCACCCATTTTGGGCATGGTTCATCAAGCCATTATTCCTCTAGAATTTTTGCAAGTTTCTATCCAGAGGAGATGTTTGTGAAGCAAGTACTAGTTTGCCTCGGCCAATTGGTATGAGACTTTTTGAGCATCTTCATAGGACAAAATGACTCTGCCTTGCCCAATTTGAGCTCAACTTAACACTCCATGTGAGTGCACCTTCCTGATCAAGTTTCTGGACCATTTTGGTCAGTTGCAAAGCAACTACATTAAATCTTGCTCCAAATCTTCTCAAAGTTACCAGGATGAAAGTCCTGCTTACTCTAAACCTCCCACACAATTCCATTTCTCCCAATCACCTTCCTGTTGATCACCAGTGCTCACCCAAGTTTACTACAGTAAACTTCAGAGGGTGATTACCATTTAACCATAGCAGTTTTCACCGAACTACCACCGTAGTTGAGACCTACCCTGGAAGGACTTACCTCTAGACAACACGCTCCAGCTCATTTCCCCCGCTACATGCCAGTGCACGCGGTGACCTTGACAATGGCGTGCCTGTGCACGCGCTTTGTGTGCTGTGGCCGCGTCCAGTGGCTATTTGTGCGGGACCACCTCCTCCTCTCGTCGCCTTCGCGCGCGTGAGCGTGTCCAGCGGCTGGCCCGCGTCGTCGCCGTTCCCTTGGACCCCTCTCCCCCTCCGTCTGTTTCCTCACCGATGCTCGCCGCCGAACGCCCACGGGAGCACAGTGCCCCGACATGTTTTAATGGTGCTCAGCTTCTTCCTCTGCTCCCTGGCGTCGTCTACCCCTCCGTGAGCTCTGAATCAATAGCTCGCCGTGTTCCCGCGCCCTCCCGTGCTCGCTAGCCCTCGCTAGAGCCTCATCCGAATGTGCCCGGTGGCACCCGAGCCCATCTCTCTCGCCCGCCTATATATAGGCCTCCCTCGAGCCTCTCCGAGCACACCACTCGCCTCCCCTCACTCCAAGTGCCCCGCCTAGCTACTTCCCCGAGCTCGAGGAGCTCTCATTCCCTCCCATCGCCACCATGGCTGCCGTTCGGGTGCGCCTAAAATCCGGCCACCCGAGCCCTCCCTCTCCGCTTCTCCACCACCGGGCGACTCCACTCTGCCCCGCGAGTCTCCCTCACCCCTAAGTTCGTTGCCGGAGGCCCGGTGGCCTCGCCTCCATAGAAAGGCCGCCGCCGGTTGTGCTCTCTGTTGCCTGCAGCCGCGGCTGCCCTAGCCCTCCCCGGCGCCTGCTCTCCCCCTGGTCGGACGCGACGTCGTCTCCTGAACCCTCCGGTGGCTGGAGCTCGGCCGAAGACCACCGGAGCTGGCCGGGCCGTCGCCCGTGTCGCCCCTCCCCTGCTCCTCTGTTCTTCGCGTTAGGAGGAGGAAGAAGGACCGAGAGGAGAGAGGATAAAGTGGACCCCGCCTGTAAGTCTCACAGCCGCCCGACCCCGCGTTGCCATGCTGGATAAGTGGAAGCGTATTCCTCTGAATATGTCTTGCTTTGTCCAAAAACGTGTTCTTGCTTTGCTTCAACCAGTAATACGTTTTCTCCTCGGCAAGGCGTATTTCTCTCCGTTGCGGCCAAGAATACGCTTTCCAGTTCTGAAAGCGTATTGTCGGAGATGTGTTTTCTGTTTTTCAGCCCAGGGACCTGTTTGTGGAGAAATCTTTACAGATTGGTCCCTGAACTTCGTCGGGCTATAACTTTTTGCTCGAAACTCCAAATGAGGTGATTCCAAAGCCCACTTCTTCGTTTCGTCGAGCCCGTTCTGTTGGTATCGTTTTCACCATGTTTTGACATTCTGAAAATGACAATTTTGACCCTGCCCTTAATCAGCCCCTCCAAGAATGAACATTTTCCGGTGATTCTTTTCGTGAGCTTCTCGCACTTTCTCCCGGTGATTTCTTCCACCCCAGGCAAGCCACACGCTCCATTTCCATGATTGCAAGGCAGTGACATGGTTTATTTATTTGAACTTGTTCAAATATTGCATTAGCTATGTATGATTTGTTCATGGCATTTCTCGGAGTATTGTTTTGATTTTGATATTGCTTGGAGTTCTAGGACTTATATTTTGATGATTATGTTGATGACATGTGCCTTTGGATTCTTAGTGGCTATTATGTTCATGATGGTATTGTGCTTTGGAGTATTACTTTGGATGTCATGTTTCCTTTGGATTATTAGTGGCTTTTATGAACATTTTTCATGATGATATGTGGTATTATTTTGGAGTATTAATTTGGATATCATGTTGCCTTTGGATCATTGGTAGCTAGTGTTAGTTTCATCATGATGCTAGGTGATATTATGTTTTGGAGTATGATGATGGAGATGATGCTTGCATGTGGATCATAGCTGGATAGTTAGTTCTTGATATTTGAGTAGTAGTATTATCGTTCTTGGCTTCATCATGATAGTAGTGTTATACTATCCTCGGAGTATCTTGGCATGATGTTATGATGCTTGGATTATTTGTTGGATATGCTATGACTTGTATTATAGGTTGATAGATGATATCGGAGTATTAGTGATTACAGTTATATTTTTGGGGATAAATTCCGTCATTAATTTGGTCAGGTGCCACCGAACCGGGCTTTCTCCAGTGCAACCACATTTGACTTTATGGGAAGGCCCTAATGCGATGCTATTGCCGTGCCTCTCGCCGGTGCCTCCAATGAGGGAAGGTTATGGGCGCACTACCCTGATCAGGTAGGCGGACATAAGCCTTGTGTGCCCGTAGTTGGATTTTGCGTGCGTGGGTCCCTGTGTGGGACAGTTTATGTTTTGGCCACGACGGTAGTCATTGTGTCTTTAGTAGACACGGGGCCACCCAGGACTGGCCTAGTGGGGAGTGAGTCGGAGTGGCCGGGAGAGTGTCATGGCAGTAGATCGGTTTTGTCGGAATGCCGTTGGTCCACCCGAATGGGAGTGCGAGGCCATCGGTTCCGTGGTGTGGGTAAAGTGCGCTACCTCTGCAGAGTGTGTATTTAAACCTATCGATAGCCGCATCCTCGGTCATGGGCATGGGTTCGTACTAGGTCACACCGTTCGATCAACACTCACAAGACCGTAACGCCCCGGATTCGATGCACCAGGTGTCTTCCAGTTATTCGTTGTCCTTGCCATGTCATTTGCTTGCGTGTTGCATTTTTCCATGTCATCATCTGCATTTCATCTGCATGTCTTTCAAAACATGCATTCGTTCGGGTCCTCCCGGTTCTCTCTATTGTCCGTTCCGACCCCTTTCACTCTCGCACGCGTCCGTCGCCCCTCTCAGTCCTTGTTTTGTGAGTGGGAGAAAAACGTTCTCGGAATGGGAGAGATTTGCCAAGTGGCCTTGGTATAGCACCGACAGACCGCCCGTCAAATTTCGTTCCATTTGGAGGCCGTTCGATGCCCCAACGGTTAACTGCGTAGCCCGAAACCCCTCTCTTTTTGCAGCCCAGCACCCCTTGACCACAGCCCACTAGCCCAGCAAAACCCCCTCCATGCTCTCGGTCGTTCGATCACGATCGTGTGGGCGAAAACCGCACCCTGTTTGGACTCTTCTAGCTCCCTCTACCTATATAAACACCTCCCCCCTTCAAAATCGCACTCTAAACCACAACCCTAGCCCCTTTCGCTATATATAGACCCCTTCCTTCCATTTTTGGGCAGCCTAGTCCCTCCCCTACCTCCAGCCGCCTCCCTCCTCGCATTCCGTGCCAGCGAACCCACCTCCGCCACTTGGCGCTGCCGCCGCCACGCCCCTTCAGCCACTCCTAGGGCGCCACCTCAGCCGCCCCGCGCTCCCAGCCAGTGCCCCGCCGCCATGTGTCCTCCCTTCGCCTCCCTAGCGCCGCGGCCCGGCAGGCCCGCTCGGCCC
>NC_057796.1:458981039-459000498 GCF_018294505.1 Triticum aestivum
CGTCGCCGCCGACCATTCCCGCGCCTCCCCGTCGGTGTAGCTCGCCGGAGCGCGCCGCTCCTTCCAGCTCCGGCAGGATCCGCCCCGCGCCGCCCCGTTTCCGGCCTCATCAGTCGCGGGCGCGCCGCCCTCGCCTCGGATCCCGCTGCCGACCGGCCCCGCGGCACCGATGCGTGGGTCCCGCGTTGACCCCGTGGCCCATCTAGATGGGGATGATCTCATCGAGCCCCGCCATCGACCATCCATCCAAACAGCATGCTGCACCTCCCCCGTACCCGGATCTGCTCGTCCCCAAACGTCCCCGTCCATTTTTCTACGAGGTGATAAATTTTCCCAAGTCCCTGAAATTTTGCAATATGTTGCCATGATCTCTGCATCATATCTCCATGCATACTGCTCCGTTTTGCGTGCATGTCGTGGAATTGTCACGGCAGATGTCCTCAAGCTAGGACTTAGTCGTGGAGCCATCGCCGCTAGGAAGCTTGAAGGGGTTAACGGGACAAGGAACACGAGGGGTTATACTGGTTCGGCCCCTTACGGTGAAGGTAAAAGCCTACGTCCAGTTGAGGTGGTATTGATTAGGGTTTCGATGACCAGGGAGCTTGACGGCTATGCCTGGCTCTCGATGAGATCTTTCTTGTCCCTAAACCGCTGCCGGGTCATCCCTTTATATAGGGAGCCTGACGCCCAGTAGCTCTCAGAGTCCCGGCCGGCTCATAAGAGTGTCCGGCTCGGACTCTCAACTATTCTTGCCTTACACTACAAGTTATACCATGACAATGATTGTAACTACGGGCCTTAAGCCATATCCGGGTCTTAAGCCCATCTTTGGCCCACCGTCTTCAAGCTTGGCGCTGGGCTTCTGGCAATGACCATTATGAGTAACCCGGCCCCTCCTGGCGGGTGACTCTAAGGTCTATATCCTCAACATTAGGCCCCAGATTGATTTGAGCCGGCTCATGTCAATCTTCAATCCTTTCGACAGAAAAACTCCGGCTTACAATTGTGTGAAGGCCATAACCCGGCGTGACGTCATCCTTTGTTCTCCGGGTAATCCGCCGTGACGCCATCTTCCATTAAGTCCGTTTTTTACTCCACCAGATCCGCAACGGATCTTATCTTTACTGCCATCCCGAAAATCGAGGCGTTTCATGGGGAGATAACCACGCCGTGGTCTCCTCGTTTCTCACGCCCACTTACGAGCTCGCCCTTATAAATAGCCCGGCCCGACGGGCCTTCAGCCACTCGTCTTCCTGCTCGCGCCACTGTTCCTCCGCTCGAGCTCTGTTGCTGTCGCCGCCGCGGGTCTCCTCCTCCTCACCAACTCCAGCCGCTGCATCAACCTGTTGTGTCCAGAGAAAACGGCGGCGACCTCCGCGACTCACCAGCACCTGTAAGTTCTGACTGCCCCGTAGAACAGATCTGCAGTAGGTTCGTCCTGTTCTTCCGTGTTCTTCGCCACCGCCCATGAGTTCTTGGTAGTTTTCCTTTTTACTGCCTCTTTTTGATCTTAGGATAGTATAGAACCAGTGCGGCGGCTGTTTAGTCCTCATTTCAAATGCAAGTAGACCTCTTTTTACTGCATAAAAGCCTCGTTCGAGCCCAAGAACTGCCCTTGCATCTGTTTTTAGGTCTAGAAACTTTCCTTTTGACCGACCATTTTGATCCAAATTATTTACTGCAATGTGTGAAACCTGTTTTCACCACACTTAGTAAAAAACTGCACTCATTGAGTCATGGCGGTTTACATTTCCGGTCTAAAGAAACCACGCGCCGTAGAACCTTCCGGCTCAAAGGAGACCATGCGCCATAAAACTTTCCGGCTCATCTGTGATAAGGCTGTAGACAATCGAATTACTCTCAATACCTCGGGCGGCTTAAATAACCCGTCGCACCTAGATATATGTCATTAGTCCCTGACATAAGCCGCCACTTTAACATTGAACTGTAAATTCCCTCTGGCTTATAGTTAAACCGGGCATGTTTCCTTTTATCATAGGCTTCCGACTTTCACCATGCCGCCCAAAGCTCCCAAAGCTCCCATCACTTGCAATTGGATGAGGTCCAACGTCACCGACGAGACCCTAGCAGACTTTGTGAAGTCGGGTTACCTCCCCAAGAAGGACGTCATGTCCTACCGTGACCCTGACCCATCAGAGGAGAGACCACAGCCAAGGGACGGGGAGGTGGTCATTTTTGCAGATCACATGAGCCGGGGCTTCGCACCGCCCGGCTCAATGTTTTTTAGAGACGTGCTGAACTTCTTTGACCTGCGGCCACAAGATATAGGACCCAACTCGGTGTCCAACATATGCAATTTCCATGTGTTCTGCGAGGTTTAACTTGGAGAAGAGCCCAGCCTGCTGCTCTTCAGAGAGCTCTTCTACCTGAACCGCCAGAACGAGTGCGCCAACGGGCCAAGTTTGGAACTTGGCGGAATCTCCATTCAGCGACGGGGAGACTGCCTCTTCCCTTACGCCGAGCCGCCGAGTCACCCGAAGGACTAGAACCTGACGTGGTTCTATTGCCAAGACACGTCGCCGGCTGACGAGAGCCCGCTGCCCGGCTTTCGCCCTTCACGTCTGGAACCAACTCACCCTCTATCTGACAAGTTAACTCAGGCGGAGCGCCAACCTTTGCTCCCCACCATCAACAAGATCAAGGCTCTCCTGGGCAATGGTCTCAACGGAATTGATCTGGTCCGGGTCTGGATCTCCTGGCGGGTGATCCCATTGAGCCGCCGCCCGGGCTTAATGTGTGAGTACACGGGCCGAAAGGATGACCCCCTGAGACACAGCCGCAACGATCTTCCAGAGGACGTTGCTGAGGACATGACCAAGGCTCTCTTGAAAGAGATCTTGGCAGACTGTGGGAGGACTGGGTTAGCCCCCTTCTGCAAGACCAACCCAGCCCCAGCAATAAGCCGCTGATCTGAATATTTTATCTTTTTCTGTAGATAACCTTCATCTGAATCCTTAAGAAATCATCGTTGTATTTTTCAGGCTGATGACAAATTCTGGAAGGTCAAATATGACCACGAGGCGGCCAAGAAGGCCAGGAAGGCCAAGAAAACCGCCAAGAGAGCCGCCCCTTGCAAGAAGGAAAGTAGGCCTTCTGCTTCCGAGCTGATGCAATTAAGCGACAGCTCCGAGTCAGAGGTAACCCCTGAGCCTGTAAGCTCTTGTTGTATTTTGCTGTTTATTTCTGTCCACCTTATCAATATTGTTCATCAACAGGATGACACCGGAGCAAGTAACCCGGTGGTTGAAGAGGTAATGTCACTTTCCTCCGACTCGGAGCCCTTGCCAAGGCTGAAAATCCGAAGGGTAACCCGGAAAGTAAGCTTTTCACATCCTTTAGCTTATCAAGACCCTCAATTTATTTTGAAGCGTCAGGTTCATGAGAGCCGGCGTCACACCCGGACCAACAAGGACGCTGACCTCTCCTCCGGGTTACCTGACGCATCGAGGAAACACCAAACTGAGGTTATCTCAAAGTTGTACCCCTTTCATCCTTTGGCGGGTGTTATACGTCAGCCGCTCAATTCTTCTGACTCAAATTATCAGGAGACTTCCCCCTCCTCTGGCGACTCTATGCAGTCGAATCTGCCGGCTTTCAAGATCGTGCCCGGGTAATAATGATCATCTCATGTTGTACTTTATCTGTACTTACACTTTTGTGCTTAACCTTTCTGTCTTTTCAGTGCCCAAGCAAAACTCAGCAAAAGGGCGAAGAAGAACAAACCGGCCGATGAGCCGGACTTGCCTGAGCCGGAGGTAGCCGCTCAAGAACCGCCAGCTGCCTCTGCTCCTGAGGCTGCTGCTCCAACCAACAAGCCCATAGCAGAAGCTTCTGCTAACCCGGAGGCCTCCAGCTCGGCTCAACCAGCAGATGACCCGGATGTGGTAATCACCCGGACGGAATATGTTGAGCCGGGGAGGCCTACTGCGCTGGCCAAGTGCTCCGCTAAGGAGGAGTTGCTAGGGCGCCACCGGGCCAATCTGGACCTCACCGATTATGCCCATCTGAGCATCGGAGAGATCATCTCCGGCTATGTCAGCCAGGTGCACAAGAGCCGGGACCTAGAGATTGCCACGGTGAACCAGATTCAGCAGAAGTCTGAGGTATCATTCTTCTGTCTTCTAACTTACTGCATAGTTACCTATACCTTGCTAGCCCCCAAGTCGACGACTTATGATTGAATATGTTGTAGACTTAAGTTCCGACTTACTCGTTTAAACAGGTAACTTGTAAACAGAAACGTTCGATATGCATTAGCCCCCAAGTGCCAAGTGTCTTTGCTTGGAAAGTGCTTGGGACTTTCAAGATTGCATAGTAACTGTTCATCTTATGACCCGGAAATTATGCAAGCTGCTGGCAAGAAGTTTGAAGCTGACATCGCTGATCTCAAGACCCGTCTGAAGACGCAAGAGACGGAGACCCGGAAAGCAAATGCCAAATTTGTGTCCAGCATTGCTGGCCAAGAAAAGCTGAAGACAGACTTTGATGCTGAACGGAGAGCCTGGGCCGAAGAGAAGGCCACTCTGGTGAGCTGGGCCGAACAGGCGGAGAAGGCTCTCTCAGAGAAGACTGCCGAACTCTCCGGTTTAAAGCGCCAAGTGTCCCAGATGGTTGCCGCAATCTTCGGTAAGTCATCTCACCGGCTTTCATCAAGTTTAGAATTTGTATATCTCACAACTCATCCTTGTCGGCGGCTTATCTTATTCTGTTAAACAGGTCCTAGAAGCGCCAACCTCAACCAAAGTGTGGTAACCAATCTGAAGGCCGTGTACACCCTGGTGGAGCAACTCTACACCGGGTCACAGCGTGCTCTGGCTGTGGTGGCCCTATCCAACGAGGTGCCGACTCACCTGGCGGAAGTTCTTCGCCGGCTCGCCGTTCTTCCTCAACGCATCCAAGAGCTGCGACGGGCCTCGGCAAGAGCCGGAGCCATAGCGGCTCTAAGCCGGGCTAAGGCGTTCCTTCCAGAGCTAGACCCGGCGGACATTGCTCTGGGCTACCCCAGTTTGAAGGAAGACGGCACCGCCTTCGACCAGAAGGACTTCGCAGCTTGCATGAAGATCGTACGCCCGGTGGCCACTCTGATTGGCAATGATACAGATCTGACTAAGTATCAGCCGGGTTACGATGCAGAGAATCAGAGGATCCCCACTCCGCGCTATGAAGCCCTCAGCTTAATCCCGCCGACTCGCAAGCACACCTTCGCCCCGGAGATTGACCCGGCGGGGTTAATTGACGAGGAAGCTAAATTTGAAGCTCTGAGCGGCATCGACTGGAAGTCTTCAACTTTCCAGGTCTTGGGAAAAGCCGCAGGAGAAGCGAGGGATGAGCCGGAGACTTCAACCCAGCAAGCATCGTAACTCTGCAGGCGGCTTATCAAACAATGCTTCACCCTTTTGGACTTGATGAGTCGTGTAATAGAGTAGGACCAACACTTTAACTTTGCCGTGCCATCGTGCACGCGTTGAATGCTGAAGTCCCTTGAAGTTGTCTCCTTTATATTTCTCCGGGTCATAATCGATCATTCATTTTCCTTCAGCTCAAAATAGTTGCCCTTAACTATCTTGCATAGAAGGGCAAATCACAAGTCTCTAGGTGGCTTACCGCACTGAGAAGCATAGTTTTAAACATATAACCCGGAATATGAATCAAAAAGGACTGGTCCTCAGTTATGTCCTTGATATAAACGTAACAACACATTTACCAGCCGACAAGCACACTTCCGGCTTAGATAACCCGGGCAAGAAGGTTGGTACCTCAATTCCGGTTTACCAGTCTTAATGACGCCGGTTGTACTCGATTAGCACTGTAAATCAAAGTTAAGCCGGCAAAGTGAGACCCGGCTGTACACACTTTGACATAATCAGAAGAACTCGCTATAAATCAGAAAAACTTAGGGGCTTCCAGTTCGAATACGACTAGAGACCCGTCCCAAAGGGGTTATGCTAGGATTCGAATACGATCATATAGCCCCCAGTGGGTGTG
Source organism: Triticum aestivum (assembly GCF_018294505.1). Taxonomy (NCBI): domain Eukaryota; kingdom Viridiplantae; phylum Streptophyta; class Magnoliopsida; order Poales; family Poaceae; genus Triticum; species Triticum aestivum. The sequence continues at coordinate 458,987,046 of NC_057796.1, forward strand.
GCGATGCCAATCAAGAGGGTATCGACAGCTATGTTCTCTTTGGTTCGAATACGACCCATGTTTGAACAGGAAGCCCCCAAGTGACTTTAAGAGTTGTTTAACGACGCTGATTCGAATACGATCCACGTCGGTTCCCAAAGGGGTTAAACTAAGATTCAAATATGATCAAAGAAAACTCCCAATGAGCTCGGCACTTTGCCAATCAAATGGGTATCGACAGCTATGTTCTCTTTGGTTCGAATACGACCTATGTTTGAACAGGAAGCCCCCAAGTGACCATATTACCTACGGCCAGATTCGAATACGATCATAAGCCGGATCCTCCTTCAAGTTATCATGTAATCTTGCACTGAAAACAACACATGCACATTTGGAGGAGAAAAAAGGACAGAGGTCCTGCTTTATTGCTTATCATAATATATACATGGCATAGAGAAATATGTACATTATGAGAGCCGGTGGCTCAAGTGTAGTATGGCCGAAGCTGAGCTATGTTCCACGGCCGACGGGTCTCTTCCTCCGACTTACGTGAATCTTTGTGCTCCCGAATGTCAATGAGGTAATATGACCCGTTGGGCAAATTCTTGCTGACCACAAAGGGCCCTTCCCAAGGCGGGGATAACTTGTGCGCATTTGTTTGATCTTGGATGAGCCGGAGCACGAGATCGCCTTCCTGGAAGACCCGGGATTTAACCTGGTGACTATGATAACAGCGTAGGTCTTGTTGGTAAATCGCTGAGCGAGCTGCTGCCACATCACGCTGTTCGTCCAACAAGTCGAGAGCATCTTGGCGCGCCTGTTCATTATCCGCCTCAACATAAGCCGCCACTCGAGGCGAGTCATGACGGATGTCACTGGGGAGGACTGCTTCTGCCCCATAAACCATGAAGAAAGGCGTGAAACCTGTAGACCTGTTAGGAGTAGTGTTGATGCTCCATAACACGGAGGGCAACTCCTCCACCCAACAACCCGACGTCGGTTGTAAAGGGACCAAAAGCCGGGGCTTGATGCCCTTCAGAAACTCCTGATTAGCTCTCTCAGCTTGACCATTGGATTGAGGATGAGCCACTGATGCAACATCAAGTCGAATATGCTCTCGTTGACAAAACACCTCCATGGCGCCTTTGGATAGATTGGTACCATTGTCAGTTATAATGCTGTGTGGAAAGCCAAAGCGAAAGATCACCTTTTTCATAAACTGAACTGCCGTGGCTGCATCACACTTGCTAACTGGCTCTGCTTCCACCCACTTGGTAAATTTGTCAACTTCCACCAAGAGGTGGGCCTTCTTATCCTTGGATCTTTTAAAAGGCCCAACCATATCAAGCCCCCAGACCGCAAAGGGCCAAGTAATTGGGATCATCCTCAGCTCCTGAGCCGGCACATGAGCCCGTCGCGAGAACCTTTGGCAACCATCACATTTACTGACCAAGTCCTCCGCATTAGCATGAGCCGTTAGCCAATAAAAACCATGACGAAAAGCCGTGGCCACAAGAGACTTTGAGCCGGCGTGATGGCCACAATCCCCTTCATGAATCTCACGCAAGATCTCTTGACCTTCCTCAGGGGAGACACAACGCTGGAACGCTCCCGTAACACTGTGGCGATGCAACTCACCATTGATAACAATCATTGACTTAGACCGCCGGGTTATTTGTCTGGCCAAAGTTTCATCCTCAGGCAAATCTCCCCGGGTCATGTAAGCCAGATAGGGCATTGTCCAGTCCGGTATGATGTGGAGAGCCGCCACCAGTCGTGCCTCCGGGTCAGGGACAGCCAAGTCTTCCTCTGTAGGCAACTTAGCAGAAGGGTTATACAGGACATCCAGGAAAGTATTAGGCGGCACCGACTTTCGCTGAGAGCCCAGCCGGCTTAAAGCATCAGCCGCCTCGTTCTTCCTGCGATCGATGTGCTCTACTTGGTAACCCTGAAAGTGCCCAGCAATGGCATCAACTTCGCGGCGATAAGCCGCCATGAGAGGGTCCTTAGTCCCACTTGCCTGATACTTGTTGAGCCACCAAGTCTGAGTCGCCGAAACACCTTACCCGGCTCAAGCTCATCTCCTTAGCCATCCGAAGACCGTGGAGCAAGGCCTCGTACTCAGCTGCGTTGTTGGTACAAGGAAACATTAATTGTAGCACATAATGGAACTTATCACCCTTAGGGGACGCCAATACGACGCCAGCCCCCGAGCCCTCCAACTGCCTGGACCCATCAAAGTGAATAGTCCAATATGTGTTATCCGGCTTTTGCTCGGGCACTTGCGACTCTGTCCAATCATTGATGAAATCCACCAAGGCCCGAGATTTAACAGCAGTGTGTGGCACGTATTTCAGACCATGCGGTCCGAGCTCTATAGCCCACTTAGCCACTCTCCCTGTGGCCTCTCTGTTTTGAATGATATCACCAAGAGGGGCAGAACTGACCACAGTGATGGGGTGACCCTGGAAATAATGCTTAAGCTTCCGGCTCGCCATGAACACACCATAAACAAGCTTCTGCCAATGTGGATACCGCTGTTTGGACTCGATGAGCACTTCGCTTACATAATAAACCGGCCGCTGAACCGGATGCTCCTTACCCTCTTCCTTGCGCTCCACCACCACCGCCACACTGACGGCTCGTGTGTTCGCCGCCACATACAGTAATAAGGGCTCCTTATCAACCGGAGCAGCAAGGACTGGGGGCTCTGCCAGCTGCTTCTTCAAATCCTCAAAAGCAGTATTAGCTGCATCATTCCAGACAAAGTTATCAGTTTTCTTCATCAACTGATATAATGGCATGGCCTTATCACCCAAACGGCTTATAAACCGGCTTAAAGCAGCGATGCGACACGCCAAGTGCTGAACGTCATTTATACACGCCGGCTTAGCCAGGGAGGTGATGGCCTTGATCTTTTCCGGGTTAGCTTCAATGCCTCTGTCAGAAACCAAGAAACCCAAGAGTTTGCGTGCAGGAACACCAAAAACACACTTGGCCGGGTTAAGCATCATCTTGTAAACCCGGAGATTATCAAAGGTTTCCCTCAGATCATCTATCAGGGTTTCCTCCTTTATGGATTTAACCACAATATCGTCCACATAAGCATGAACATTGCGCCCAATCTGGTTATGAAGACAGTTCTGCACGCAACGCTGATAAGTCGCCTGTGCACACTTGAGTCCAAAGGGCATGGACACATAGCAGAAGGCTCCAAAGGGAGTGATGAACGCTGTCTTCTCCTAGTCCTTAACTGCCATTTTAATCTGATGATATCCAGAATAAGCATCCAAGAAACTTAAGCGCTCACAACCTGCCGTAGCATCAATAATTTGATCAATACGGGGAAGGGCAAAAGGATCAGCCGGACACGCCTTGTTTAAGTCCGTGTAGTCCACACACATCCGCCAAGTGCCGTTCTTCTTGAGTACGAGCACCGGGTTAGCTAACCACTCTGGGTGAAAGACTTCAACAATAAATCCGGCCGCCAAGAGCCGGGCCACCTCTTCACCAATAGCTTTCCGCCTCTCTTCATTAAACCGCCGAAGGAACTGCCTGACCGGCTTAAATTTCGGATCAACATTGAGAGTGTGCTCAGCGAGTTCTCTAGGTACACCTGGCATGTCAGAAGGTTTCCATGCGAAGATGTACCTATTCTCACGGATGAACTCGATGAGCGCGCTTTCCTATTTTGGATCCAGATTGGCACTGATGCTAAACTGCTGAGATGAGTCACCTGGAACGAAATCAACAAGTTTAGTCTCATCCGCCGACTTAAATTTCATTGCCGGCTCATGCTCCGTAGTCGGCTTTTTCAGAGAGGTCATATCTGTTGGGTCAACGTTGTCCTTGTAAAACTTCAGCTCCTCTGTTGCACAAACAGATTCTGCATAAGCTGCATCGCCTTCCTCACACTCCAGGGCCACCTTCCGGCTGCCGTGAACCGTAATGGTCCCGTTATGACCCGGCATCTTGAGCTGTAAATACACGTAACACGGCCGTGCCATGAACTTGGCGTAAGCCGGCCGCCCAAATATGGCATGGTACGGACTTCTTATCTTGACCACCTCAAAGGTCAATTTTTCCACCCTGTAGTTGTGCTCATCTCCAAAGGCCACTTAAAACTCGATCTTGCCGACTGGATAAGCCGACTTACCAGGTACCACACCGTGGAAAATAGTGTTTGACTGGCTGAGGTTCTTATCAATCAACCCCATACGACGGAACGTGTCATAATAGAGGATGTTGATGCTGCTGCCTCCATCCATGAGCACCTTAGTGAACTTATATCCTCCCACCTGAGGAGCCACCACCAAGGCCAAATGACCCGGATTATCCACCCGGGGAGGGTGATCCTCCCTACTCCACACTATAGGCTGCTCAGACCACCGCAAGTAGCATGGAACCGCCGGCTCAATAGCATTCACAGCCCTCTTATGAAGCTTCTGATCTCGCTTACACAGACTGGTGGTAAACACATGATACTGTCCACCGCTAAGCTGCTTTGGATTGGTCTGATAACCCCCCTGCTACTGTTGATGACCCTGGCCAGACTGCTGATTAAAGCCCCCTTGACCGTTCTGAGGATTAGAATTTGAGCCGCCGCCCGGGCCATGAAAGCCGCCGGCGCCTGAGCCGCTGCCCGGGCCATTGTAATTCTTAAAGGCCTTCATGATTGCACAATCCTTCCATATATGGGTAGCTGGCTTCTATCTAGAGCCATGCCTTGGACAAGGCTCATTCAACAGCTGCTCTAGCGTCGGGCCTGACCCGCCGGCTCGGGGAGGGGGCCTCCCCTTGCATCGCTGGTTATTACCCTGTGAGTTGGCGTTGGCTAGGAACTCTAGGCTGCCATCGGCCTTGCGCTTGCCACCTCCTTGGTTCCCCGGGTTATGCTGAGGACCCTTGCCATTGCCGTTCTTCTTTCCCTTCCCTGTCCTTTCATCATCTGAAGCGGGGTCCTTGGTACCATCAGAATCGGCGTACTTGACAAGAGCCGCCATCAGTGTACCCATATCATTGCAGTCGCGCTTAAGCCGCCCGAGTTTCATCTTCAGGGGCACAAAACGACAATTTTGTTCCAACATTAAGACTGCAGAGCCGGCATCCATCTTATCAGAGGAATGTATTATCTCCTTAACCCGGCGAACCCAATGTGTCGTAGACTCACCCTCTTGCTGCTTGCAGTTAGTCAAATCCACAATTGACATAGACTGCCTACAGGTATCCTTGAAGTTTTGGATGAAACGGGCCTTCAGCTCAGCCCAAGACCCAGCGGAATTCGGTGGTAGCCCTTTGAACCAAGTGCCGGCAGTCCCATCCAACATCATGGTGAAGTATTTGGCCATTGCCGCTTCACTGACCTCCAGCAGTTCCATGGCCATCTCGTAACTCTCGATCCAGGCTGCGGGTTGTAAGTCGGCCGTGTAATTAGGCACCTTCCTAGGGCCTTTGAAGTCCTTGGGTAGACGTTCATTGCGGATAGCTGGTACTAAACAAGGAATACCCCCAGTCCTGGTAGGGATACCCACGTCGACGGAAGTCGTCGGATAAGCCGGGGGAGTCTGGTAAGCCGTCAACTGAGGCACCTGCTCCGCCTCTTGCCGCGCTCTGTCTTGGTCTGCTGCGTGAAAGGCTCCGTTATGAGCCAGGCCATGGCCAGGGGACGGGTCATGGCGTCGGACATTACTTGAGCCGGTCGCTGAGACCATGTGTCTGCTGTAACTCGGGCTCCGGCCTGGACGAGGGGTCGAGTGGATCCTGTCCCGGCTGTAGGAGTATGCCTCTTGTTGCGCCAGTGCTGTCTGAAGGAGTTCCCTGACCCGGCGGGTTTCAATAGCCGTCGGAGAGTCGCCGTCAATTGGGAGAGCCGCCAGCCGCGCTGCCGCGGCGACCATGTTCCCCAGCGGGTTAGCATAATGACCCGGTGGTATTGGTACGTACTGAGGCGGGGCAGGGGGCACCTGGGGAGGCCCCATCACTTGTGGCTGAATAGGGGTCCCAGACCCGGGTACTATGACCCCTGGCGGGTTACTAGACCCTGCACCTGGCGTGTTGAAGAGGTTTCGTGGACCGTAAACCGGAGGGAGTCGAGATTGGGCCTTTTGATGCCTCCTTCTCATGACCTCATTGGACGCGTTCTGATCCATCGTGAGCCGGAAGGACTGCGCCTAGATCAATTGAGTTTGGGCGTCGAGAGCCGCCCTCTCCACAGCCATCCTGACCCCTTCCGCTGCCAGATCCTCCTTAGCTTTCACTAGATCTAACTTTAATTGCGCCACCTCCGCATCATGCTGAGCTTGATCCGCCGGGTCAACCGCGGCAGTTAACAGGGCCGTCATCTTGTCCGTGAGATCCATCAGCACCTGAGTCAGCGAGGGCACCGGGTTTCCTGCTCCAGCAGCAGGGTTCTGAACAGGCTGCGCACCGGCCATGAAGATTCCAACCCGGCTTGGCGGCTCAAACGGGTCCGGAATACTGTCACCATCGGAACAACCCATGAGCCGGCCATCTTGAAGTTGATACAACGAGTTTCACTCATCTGTGGACAACTTGCCGTCAGAACCGGCGGCCGTTTCATCACCAGATCCAGATCTATCAGAGAGCCCTCCATGGATACATCCCACAAACGCATGCTTTAAGGCAGGCAGGGCCCGGGCGGGTCATGCACGCTGAGCTGTCTCAATGAGATCGGCGCAGAGATCCGGCTCAGGGCCCGGCTCACCAATCTTGCCAATGAAAACATGAATTCCGCCGAAGGGGACCCGGTACCCGTACTCAATTGAGCCGGCCTCGTGGCCCCAGCTTGCATCGTTGATGTAGAGCTTGCCGCGATGACTCTTAGTCATCCAGCCCACAGCATATCCCTTGAGCCCTTCGAAGCTGCCCTTCAAGAACTCAAATCCACCGTGCGCTGGCCCCACGGTGGACGCCAACTGTCGTGGAATTGTCACGGCAGATGTCCTCAAGCTAGGACTTAGTCGTGGAGCCATCGCCGCTAGGAAGCTTGAAGGGGTTAACGGGACAAGGAACACGAGGGGTTATACTGGTTCGGCCCCTTACGGTGAAGGTAAAAGCCTACGTCCAGTTGAGGTGGTACTGATTAGGGTTTCGATGACCAGGGAGCTTGACGGCTATGCCTGGCTCTCGATGAGATCTTTCTTGTCCCTAAACCGTTGCCGGGTCGTCCCTTTATATAGGGAGGCCGACGCCCAGCAGCTCTCAGAGTCCCGGCCGGCTCATAAGAGTGTCCGGCTCGGACTCTCAACTATTCTTGCCTTACACTACAAGTTCTACCATGACAATGATTGTAACTACGGGCCTTAAGCCATATCCGGGTCTTAAGCCCATCTTTGGCCCACCGTCTTCAAGCTTGGCGTCAGGCTTCTGGCAATGACCATTATGACTAACCCGGCCCCTCCTGGCGGGTGACTCTAAGGTCTATATCCTCAACAGTGCATGATATATTGAAATGTTCGTCTCGAGATGCTCTTCATTTTGTTCCATTGCACCATGTTCGTTTGAGCCCATCTTGATACCCAAATCTCTGATGCCAGAGTGCTATTTGCTGTTATCTGCTGTTACTTATGAGTACATGAGGATTTGTTATTTTTGTTGCTTTTAATCTGTGCATCTTATGGGCATGAGCTCTACATGTGTTTTGTTGTATGCCATGCCATATTTACAGAGGTGTATGCCATGTATTTTTGTGATCTCTGTGGTGACTAGCACAAGCATGCTAAGTAGCCTCACTGATGTTGCTGATTTCTGTGACTTAGTGATTTCTGCTGAGTCTGAGTGTGTTATATTTTGTTGCCATGTAAACGTGCTGCTACAAGTCATTCTATGCATAATCTGTAGATGTTCACTAAGGATGTTTTGTTATACATGTTATTCCCTATCCATACATGCCCTTGTTTGCATTTTTAGCCTGCTGTATCTTGTGGTAATCTTGCTCTCAAGTTGCTAAATAATGTTCCGGGCAGATTGTTTACGTGTTATTCAATTTTTCCAAGCTTGTTGTAGTTGATCCTTTCATGCTATGTATTTGCTCTTGCCATGGATAGCTTTATAACATGTCATCTTGCTATAGGTATGTTTGTTTTGTCATGCATTGCTTTCTGATGAGTGCATAATGTCTGTTTCTGCCATGCTCTGTTTTCTGCTAAGTCTGAAACCTGTTAACGAAACTTGCTATGTTTACATGGTTGTCATCATATCTTCTGTCCCTTTTTGACTCATGTTCAGTAAGGAACATTTGTTATATGATTTGAGTAGATTCATGACATGCCTTTGTTTGCTATGATATGTTCCTGTAGCATGTTGATTGATAGCTCTAAACTTTGCAACCTGATGTTATTTCTGCCATGTCCAGTAATTTCTGCGAAGTCTGTGAACCTGTTATTATTTGCAGTCTTGCCATGTCCTTTTGAGCATGTTCTAGTGATTTCCGGAGATAGCTCACTGTTCATGTTTTGTTGTACTTTACCTGTACATCATGTCCATGTCTTTTGTTTTGATGTTGAGTTGCTGTAGCATATTGTTTTGATGCTTGCAAGTTGCCTAGTTGCTGTTTTGGTCAGATTGTTGCTATGTCTTGTTTGGAGTGTATGTGTTGCACCGTTGCTCTGTTTTGAATGTGCTCTATATGAAACTTGCTTAGTTTTGCATGTAGTCTCATATTATCATGTTGCATCCTTGTTTTGAGGTGTTTTCTTGATGTTTGTATGCATTTTGCATCAATGCCATGTTTACCTTGTTTTGCTCATATCTTCTAGGCCGTAGCTCCGATTCTAATGAACTTTATATGTAACTTGACTAGATTTTCGTGTAGATCATCTTGGTGCATTTTAACTTGCTGTTTAACAACTTAAACATAAGGTTTATTCAGTTCTGGACCAATTTCGAAATTTGCATATGAGGACTTACCGGAATTGTTATATGTTGTTTCCGGCCTCATTTAAACTTGCTGTGATGTGTTGTTCTTGTATGCATCATCTTTTGTCATGAGTAGCTTCATATAGTCTTGTCATGCATCATACTTGGTTGAGCATCATGCCTTGTTCATGTGTGGTGTGTTTACCATGTTGTGTGCTTCTTCTCGATAGTTCTCGTGTCGTTGCGATCGTGAGGATTCGTTCATCTTCGTGGCTTCATCTTCTTCATGGACTCGTTCTTCTTCCTAGCGGGATTTCAGGCAACATGACAATCTCATTACTATCATTGCTATGCTAGTTGCTTCGTCCTATCGCTATGCTGCGCTACCTATACACTTGCTCTTCAAGCCTCCCAAATTGCCGTGAACCTCTAACCTTTGTCACCCTTCCTAGCAAACCGTTGTTTGGCTATGTTACCGCTTTGTTCAGCCTCTCTTATAGCGTTGCTAGTTGCAGGTGAAGATGAAGATTGCTCCATGTTGGATTATGTTTATGTTGGGATATCACAATATCTCTTATATTATTAATGCATCTATATACTTGGTAAAGGGCGGAAGCCTCGGCCTTATGCCTGGTGTTTTGTTCCACTCTTGCCGCCCTAGTTTCCGTCATACCGGTGTTATGTTCCTCGATTTTGCGTCCCTTACGCGGTTGGGTAATTTATGGGACCCCCTTGACAGTTCGCTTTGAATAAAACTCTTCCAGCAAGGCCCAACCTTGGTTTTACATTTGCCTCACCCAGCCTTTTTCCCTTGGGAGTCACGCATCCCGAGGGTCATCTTTATTTTACCCCCCGGGCCAGTGCTTGTGTAAGTGTTGGTCCAAACTAGAGCACCGTGCGGGACCATCCCTTGGCAACTTGGGTTACGTTGGTACTTGTACGCTTAGCTCATCCGGTGTGTCCTGAGAACGACATACATGCGACTCCTATCGGGATTGTCGACACATCAGGCAGCTTTGCTGGTTTTGTTTTACCATTGTCGAAATGTCTTGTAACCGGGATTCCGAGACTGATCGGGTCTTCCTGGGAAAAGGAATATCCTTCGTTAACCGTGAGAGCTTATAATGGGCTAAGTTGGGACACCCCTGCAGGGTATTATCTTTCGAAAGCCGTGCCCGCGGTTATGTGGCAGATGGGAATTTGTTAATATCCGGTTGTAGAGAACTTGACACTTGACCTTAATTAAAACGCATCAACCGCGTGTGTAGCCGTGATGGTCTCTTCTCGGCGGAGTCCGGGAATTGAACACGGTTTATGGGTTATGTTTGACGTAAGTAGGAGTTCAGGATCACTTCTTGATCATTGCTAGTTTCACGACCATTCCTTTGCTTCTCTTCTCGCTCTTATTTGCGTATGTTAGCCACCATACATGCTTAGTCGCTGCTGCAACCTCACCACTTATCCTGTTCCATACCCATTAAGCTTTGCTAGTCTTGATACCCATGGTAATGGGATTGCTGAGTCCTCGTGGCTCACAGATCACTACAACACTAGTTGCAGGTACAGGTTTTGCGATGATCATGACGCGAGAGCGATGTTTCTTGATTTGGAGTTCTTCATCTGCTTCTTCGATCAGGGGATAGGTTCCAGCTCGGCAGCCTGGGCTAGCAGGGTGGATGTCGTTTGAGTTTCTGTTTCTGATTCATCCGTAGCCGGATGTTGATCTTATGTATGATGTATTGTTGTATTCTTGCAGCATTTGTATGCCTTGTATGTATCCCCATCTATTATGTAATGTTGATGTAATGATATCCACCTTGCATAAGCGTCTTCAAGATGCGCTTCTATCCTTGGTGGGACCTTCGAGTTCCTTTAGGATAGGGTCGCATCTTGGGCGTGACAATGACGGAATGACTTATAGGTTATTTATATGTTGATATTTTGAGCAGTACAGATTGGCAGGATGTTGATGATGATGTTGGAGACCAAGTGTTGGTCAGGGTTGTGATTGCCGGAATGATCACCGTTTGGTTCTGATCACGAGGGTCTTACCTGACTCTTCTAATTTTCCCGGAACTATTCTCAAATCCTTTTCGAAGTTTGATGTAAGAATGAATTTCATCAGTCAGACGCTTCCCAAGACCAATTTCAAATTATTTTCATTGTTGGCTCAACCTCTTCGCTTTTCATTCTTCTGGAGTATCTCAACAATTTTGGTGTTCTTTCTCGTCGTCATTCTCAACTTTTGAGGACCGAAGAAGAGTTTCTTTTAAATCTTGCCCGTTCTCTCGGAGATTCGTGATGCTAGCTTCATGTTATCCTCTATAATTGTTTCTAGTCGTGCATTTTCACCCATCCGGAGTATCTCAGGAGTTGTTTTCCGTTTCAATTATCCGGAGGCCTCTATTTCAGAATATTTCTTCGTTCTAAGTTTTCAATTCCGTTCTCCGATTATTCTGTATTCGTGCCCCATCGTTCGTTTACATATTCTTCTGGTGCTTCGTTCAAGTATGCTTCAATCAGCTCGCGATCTCTTCTTTAAATTGCATCTTGATTCCCTCATGTATATTTGTGCTTTTCCTATTTTTCCCGGTGAGTCATTCTCCTTCGTCAGACAATTTTGAATTCTAAAGGTGGTTCTTTCAAGACCCCTTGTCATTTGTAATCATATCAATTAATTCGTTCTTTCCAAATCCTACCGGTGGTTCATGAAGACTTTCGCAAGTTTTGCGTTATATCCCCCCTTAATCTTTTCCAATGTGAATAAGTAGTATGCAAATCCATTGTTTCTCATCAATTTAATTGGTGGAGGATAAGCATAACGTAATCCTTATTTTCTTTCTTCATGTGAATTAATCTCTTATTTTTGGAGATTGTTCATCTTATCACATTCTCGGTTCAAAGTGTTTTCATATTTTCTTTTCCGGAGTTCCAAGCTTTTCGCCGGTTTCGTCGCGAACCTCCATCCAAATCATCGCAAGGATTTAATCTTATCCCTTTCATCCTTCAATTTTATCTCGTCATCCTTTTGTTACCGGAGTTCTTCACGGTGGCTCGTCATGATTTAATTCATTCCTCAAGTGTTCATCAAGATTCTTATCGAAGGAGTTCTAGTATCCTTCCTTCTTGCTTTTCGAAGTGCAATTAATTCTCCGTATTCTTTTAAAGTGGGGTTTTGCATTTCTTCGTTCTTCTCAGCTATCCAATCATTTCCATTTGTGGTCGGTTATCACCTTATGATCTTGAGATGTTATCCATAAGTCCACAACAAGCTTATTCTTTTGTTGTTGAATTTCCAACAACTCCGTTCAATGTTTCCTTCTAAGGATGCTCTCTATTTCATTCGTGGTAGAAGTTGTCATCTTCTTCCCCATTCTTCTCATTCCACTCTTTCATGTCTTCCGGAGGTTTTGTGTTGTTCCTCAAGTCAAGTATCGTTCCATTTCTCAAGTTCATGTTCTATTCTTTCCTTGTTTAGCCGGAGTGCTGCCTAAATCCTTTTAGCCTGTCTCTTATCTCATTCTAACCGGAGTGGTTTCAGAGTCTATCCGATTCCGTGAGCATTTGATTCTCGTCATTCTCGTCGTTCCTCTCTTCTTCTCGGGTGCTCTCGATTCTTTGCTTTTCCGCTTGCGTTCTTATTTCACCTCATCCCTTTTATCTCCCGTCTCGGTCCTAAGATCTCGGGACGAGATCTCTTGTTAGTGGAGGAGTGTTGTAACGCCCCGGATTCAAAGCGCCAGGTGTCTTCCAGTTATTCGCTGTCCTTGCCATGTCATTTGCTTGGGTGTTGAAATTTGTCATGTCATCATCTGCATGTTTTTCAAAACTTGCATCCGTTCGGGTCCTCCTGGTTCTCTCCGTTGTCCGTTCCGACCCCTTTCACTCTCGCACGCGTCCGTCGCCCCTCTCAGTCCTTGTTTCGTGAGTGGGAGAAAAACATTCTCGGAATGGGCCAAGATTTGCCGAGTGGCCTTGGTATAGCACCGACAGACCGCCCGTCAAATTTCGTTCCATTTGGAGGCCGTTTGATGCCCCAACGGTAAACCGCGTAGCCCGAAACCCCTCTCTCTTTGCAGCCCAGCACCCCTTGACCACAGCCCACTAGCCCAGCAAAACCCCCTCCATGCTCTCGGTCGTTCGATCACGATCGTGTGGGCGAAAACCGCACCCCGTTTGGACTCTCCTAGCTCCCGCTACCTATATAAACACCTCCCCCCTTCAAAATCGCAGTCTAAACCACAACCCTAGCCCCCTGTTGCTATATATAGACCCCTTCCTTCCATTTTTGGGCAGCCTAGTCCCTCCCCTACCTCCCGCCGCCTCCCTCCTCACATTCCGTGCCAGCGAACCCACCTCCGCCACTTGGCGCCGCCGCCGCAACGCCCCTTCAGCCCCTCCTAGGGCGCCACCTCAGCCGCCCCGCGGTCCCAGCCAGTGCCCCGCCGCCATGTGTCCTCCCCTCGCCTCCCTAGCGCCGCGGCCTGGCAGGCCCATCACGGGCCCGCTCGGCCCATCCGCGCTGCCGCCGAGCGCCCGAGGCGCCTGCGCCCCCGTTCCTCGTCCCGAGCCAGGGAGGAGAGGAGCTCCTCCCGTT